>NC_068402.1:27482785-27585285 GCF_023724105.1 Carassius gibelio | reverse complement strand
CCTTTTAGAATCATTGACTGGCATCTGAAAGTAGAATGGTTAAACTCCTATAATTTCCCATATAATTAGATGAACTTTTCCACCTGATCCACAGCCACTGAAAACATTTTCTGCAATCTAGATTTGATTTGGAATTAATGTTTGTTTGTAGAGACTGACCATAGATCCATCTTTAAATAAGAGGGTGTGGTAATGAAGCATGACCTCAGACAAAATAAGCCTCTTCCTTTTTGGATGTTTCTATACCTTATGGTTTATGTTGCTTGCTACATGCTTTGTAAGGGATCCACATTTGTCCAGTTGATAAGGTCATTGCAGCATTTCTGATGGTCTTGTCACAAGAGCCCTTGTCTTCTGTAGTCTCACTTTGGAGCACTCACAGATTGCTCTGAGATTGCTGAGAGATACTTCAGGAACTATTTGGCATAAAAGCCAAATCTGAATTTGTCCAATTTGAACTGAGGACTGCTGCCATAGGCAGCTAGCCCATGACAAACCCCAATGGGGTTTATTTCTACCTGTCATCTATCTTTCCATGGCTATCTCAAAGAATTAACTTGATTGTCAGCTGTCCTTTCACATCAGTCATTGGGCTAGTCCAGGTGATATGCCAGTCCTACCAAATAGATATTCATATGTTCATATGTATACATATCAATGTTCAGAATGAATCTTTTTGGCAGTTTTTAATGTAATCTCCTTTATTTCAAAAGATAAAGACATTCCTTCAAGCTACTAACCCCCCACCCCTAGTTTACTCACTGAAACCATTTTTAAGGATCATAATAAACAGTTTACCTATAAAAATGTGTTAAGAGAGGATGTAATATGTTGTCATCCAGTGAAACCAGTGAGCTCTTTAGAAATGCTGCTTATCACCAGAAAGAGTATGTCATGATCATCATATGATAATTATGAACCAAATTATGCATGATTAATTGCGATTAATCGCACACTTAATTAAATTAAGCATAGACCATTTATCTTGTTTCAAATGTTTATTTTGTCATAATTTGCTATATCCAGCAAAGCAAACCAAAAGACTGAAAGGTGATTCTCAAAAATCAGTATTTTCTGCAAGCTTTTTAAAAAGATATATTTAGATGTCTTTCAAAAAAAAGGACACTTAGAAACTCAAAAGGACACCAAAGAACCAAATGATATAAGATACCCCTATAAGCACGTATATATATATATATATATATATATATATATATATATATATATATATATATATAAAAACTAGCTCTTCAGAGACAATCACAGAATATGACAAAGATTGTGTTTTAAAGCAAAACTCACAGGAATTATTAATTTACTTAAAACAAAATGTGAGTCTCCGCAATTTCTCTGCAATCTCAGATGTAATCAGCCTGGTTTCCTTTATATAAGCACTATTTTGGACCGATTGTTTGAATGCATTCGTTTAACGGACTAAAAACTTTAGCATCTTTAGCATCTTAAAAATGATCTAAATGCAAGCAAAGAAGCAAAACTGGGTTAAAGGGTTAGAATAGAAATTGTGCTTCAGTAGTTTTGTGCTAATTGCGTTATTTTAGCACATTAAGGATTGCAAAATTAATCGCACACGTAAACGATGACAGCCCTACTTTACACATATATTTGTTTTAACTTTATTTTTCCTTCTTCCTACCGGTTTTTCATTAACAAAAACTATTTGACAATCCATATCTCAGGTCACTGTAGCACTTCTTGGTCATAGGCTTGCTATGGCCTGTTTGGGGTTGGGGAAAACAGAGAACAGAAGATGCAGAAATAGCTATTTTGCACATTATAACAAAACTATAACAATAATAACACTTTGAGCAAATGGGAAGTGGGGCCAATTTGTGGTCTGGTTTGTTTATTAGTTTGAAGTTGTTCTTTTCCACTCTGTACACAGAAACAACATTCAAACTGCATATTATAGACACACTTCACTTGTAGACTCCCCTGTAAATCTGATTAACTTCAGTCCTGGAAAATATTTGCTCTAAAAATGTGTTTCATGAGTGTATTGAAAAACTTTGATTTATGTATATGCCCTGTTCTGAGTCTGTTTGTTGTCAAATATAAGAGTATATGGTTTAATTAGTTGGGTTTTCTAACCTGTTGTTGTTGATATGATATAACCTATGTAACTCAAAATCTTCAAAAACTTGTAAAAACAGGGTCACTGGCAGCAAAAGCCTTTTTCATGTCAAGGTCTGAATTTGGTGCTTTGGATCTTCCTCCTTCGACTTACTTTTACACTTCAGTATAAAAAAGTTAATTATTTTTAATTCACAATCACTGAACTCAAAAAGAGATATTAACAGTGCATGTTGTGTAATATCTGGATTTGGCTTCCTCCCTTTGTAGAGCTTTCTATATTAATATTATATATATAATAACAATAATGCTGAGCACTGAGAGGACACAGAAAGCCAGTGCCGCTGGATATTGTGGTAATTAATCCTGTGTCAAACAGGTGACACTAACATTATGCATTCTTTCTGAACCCATAGATTAAATATGCCACAAGGGGCCTGATTTGCATGAGAAATAGTTGCATAAGACATAGCACAAAGTAAAATAGTTTTGCATTTGCAATTCCAATTATTTTATTACTGGTTACTTCGCTGTTGGTGACTATGAAAAAGCTAATGCTAACAGTGCAATTGAAAATCAGGGCTGCAGAATGAGGTTTCTTTCAAGTGCATTCAATCCTTTTTACAAATGTATGGAATTGTGGTATGAAGTGCTGACATATAATTTTGCTGCCCCCAGAAATCCTTGCAGGTTCTCAAAACGGCCTATTAGGAATGTCATAGCAAAGAAAAGGAATGAAAAAGACAGTAAAAAACAAAAAGAGTTAAACACAATGACAGAGTATTTTAGTACCATTTTAACCTGCTTCTAAGCTAAAGGAAATCATTACATTGTCTTATATGCATGCATTATGTACAATTATCAGAAAATTGCCTCTGTGAATGTTATCATTTTAGTGTTACTCAGTGAAAGAGCATGTCTATGTTTCCAATGTCCTCCTACTAAGCTATTTTCAAATCGCTTTCGAAAAATTATACACCAGTTCACAAATGCACACCGTTGCTCGTTAGTAAAACAAAATGATGGGTAATTTATGCAGGTCTCAGTACATTGCTGTAAAGTCTTACATATAATAATCTGGAAGCTCAGAGGACAGATTTCAGAGGGAACAGCAAAACACCACTGCATTTATTCATTTAACAGCTTCCTGTAAAGTCAAGCCAAGGGAGTTTCATATCAAATTATTCCTGAGCTGCACATTTATGATGTGGGGATACTTTTAGAAGAACGACATATATTGTACCAGTCAGATAGTTTTGATTTATGGAATATCTGTAAAAAAAATATGTATTGTGTGATGACGACGTGAATGACTAATGCTGTCATCCATTGGATACTGAACTGTATTTTATTGGTCAGGTGCAGGTTTTGACAATACTCAGCAACCCATTTTGCATTTAAAAGATGTCTATTAGCCGCTCAAACACAGCCCTGACATCTATGCTAAAAAAAAATGTGAAAATGCAATAGACGTCTAACCATAGCCCAAGAATTGGCTCCATCCAAACAAACAAATAAAATATGAAGCTTTTATTAAGAAAACCAATATTTCTCAACAACTTACACAGATTTAGACAATATAAAATGATAAAAATACAAAATAATGAATGACAAAACTAATTTTATTAATACAATATTTAAATATTATGATAAATAAAAATCGAAAATTTTAGCGACTTACAATAATACAAATGAAAAGTTTTAAGATATTTTACAGCAATAAATCTAATACAAATCAAGAGCATGATATCACACTTAACATTAAAATATTATGGATAAAAAAAAAAAAAAACTTTTTTGGTTTACTTATTTTAACAAATAAAACAACCAACAGTTAACTTAAAGGTTATTATTAATTATTGTTTTTATTTCTTGTTTAAAATGCTTAAAAGAATAAGGAAAAAAAGAATATGAAAGAAAAAAAGGCCTAAGAAAAGCTTTTTTGGCATAATTTGTATTACTTTAATTACACTAACTGTGACAGAGAGTCATTCTTTTTTGCTTGGATGCACACTAAAAATAAAAATAAATACACACACACACACACACACACACACACACATAGTATATATATAGTATATATAGTGTAATACCACTAGCAACTTTGGGCCCTATGAAAGAAAATAGACCCCCTACCCTACCCATTCCACATCAAACATACACTCCAATCTAGTCATCCAAAATCTTAATAATACTGTCCTATTACTTTTGCTATAGCTTTTGATCACTAGGTATCAATATTTTGTCAGCGACCTACCCATAGCTGGGGCAACATATTTTAGCAGGGGATGGGGTCACGGTGGACTGACATTATTCTGACATTATTAAAGACTACATTTAGTAAAAGTTGAAATTTAAAGGAAAAAGCCATCATTTTTCCATATTTCACTGTTCTTCCATCAACTTATGCAAGTTGATATGTACCTCTCCCGTCTCAGTGCATGCACTTAATCACTGTAGCATGCAGCGCCACTATGTTAGCATTTAGCTTATGCAGACCCCCCTGCCGACTGATGTAGGAGACCACCGATGTGTTGTCTGTGCAGAGCACATGTCTCCTTAGGTCTGGAAGGAAGTGTGTCAGAGCTTGAACATGGCCAGCATCTCCAGGCATTTGATGTGCCAAGAGAGATGATGGCCTTCCCACAGACCCTGGGCAGAGCGGCCACTCATGACCACCCCCAGCCCATGAGAGAAGCATCTGTTATTAGCGTTATATGATGACAAGGAGCCCCTAAGATTGGGCCTTTAACCAGGAACCAATGTTTCTTCCACATCTTCAAGGCACGTATTCAATTCAAGTTTATTTGTATAGCGCTTTTTACAAAACAAATCGTTACAAAGCAAACGTAAGCATCGCCACGTGACCTTGATCATGCAAAGCAGATTCCCCCTCTGGAAAAATCCCTTGGTCCTGAGCCACCCCTGCAAGGGTCTTATGTACAGCAGGCCGCTGAGTGACTGGCCTTCTATTACTCTTTTGACTGTCGTAAGGATTGACTTGAAAGGGGCAGAATACAAACATGCCTGCATTATAGTAGAATCCCACACCATGCCTAAATAAGTGGTTCTCTGTAGTGTAGAAAGTACACTCTTTTTGGTGTTTAGTCTTAACCCCAGCTCTCTCATATAAGTGAGGATAACATCTCAATGCCGAGCGGCCATCTGCTCTGTTCGAGCTAGTATCAACCAATCGTCGATGTAATTGAGTACTTGATGAAAGTGCGGGATGAGAGTGGCAGGCCAAAGGGAAGAACTCGATATTGGTCAAGCAAACCTCAGGAACTTCCAGTGTTGAGGAAGGATGTAAACATGGAAATAAATAAGTCTTTGAAATCTATCGTAACAAATCAGTCCTCAGACTGGATTTGAGATACTATTTGCTTGTGAGCATCTTGAACTGAAGCCATTAGATAGTGCGGTTCAGAATACAGAGATCTAAGGTTGGACACAACCCCCCATCCTTCTTCGGAACAATGAAATAACGGCTGTAGAACCCGGACACTCTCTCAAGAGGCGGAACATGTTCTATGGCCCCATTCCTCAAGAGAGTATCTTGTTCCATTACCAGAGCCTTCTCGGGGGCCCAATAATGTGGGAATTTAGCACCCTCACTTGAGGGGACAAGCTCTCCCGTGCCGTACCATCGTCGGGAGACAGCTGAGAATTTTGCTTGTCGGAGCTCACTGAGCCCGGGCAAAATCTGTGGCCCAATGCAGTTTGTCTACCACGTCAGACTCCTCCTCCTCCCTGTTATACAGGTCCTTGAGCAGGTCAGCCTGGTATGCTTGTAACACTGCTCTAGTCTGGTCCTGTCTTCACAGTAATTGCAATCCAGTTAATTGCACAAGGTGCAGGTAATCTATTGACATTAGCCTCATTATAAATACCAGTCTTTCCTTGTTGTTTGTATGGAGTCCTTACCCTTCGTGTTACCAGCCTCTCGTATTCCGAGTTCCCTCATTATCTTCTCGTCCTCCGAGTTCCCGTTCCTTTTCCTTGCCTCTTCCCTCTTTTGTTTTGTTTATTTTTGGACTGTCTGTTTTGGCTTTGACCTCTGCTTGTTTTACCACGATTTGGATTACCCTTGAATTTTTAATAAACATCTGCGATTGGATATCTCGTTCTCCCTGTGTTTCACTGGTCGCGAATCATCACAGAAGGACTCCATCCACAGAGATACAGCGGTATGTCTACTCCAATTTCCTCCCCAGCCACCAAGTGGGAGAGGAATGGCTTTGAGGGTACTTGCCTGGTTGTGTTCCGTGGGACCAAGGGTGGTCGCTCAGGAGTGAGTGGTCGAGAGGAGGTCCAACATCACTCTCCCATATGGCCCACCGGAGACCCTGAGTTCGGTTGGCAACCGCCGTCTCACCAGTGTGGACGGAGAGGGGAAAGGAGGCGCAAGTCTGCTGAGCCAGCGCCACTGCACAAGATGGCCGCCAACCCAGCACCACGAGGCAAGATGGAAGCCAACCCAACACCACAGCACAAGATGTCCGCCAGCTCAGTGCCACGAGGCAAGATGGAAGCCAGCCCAGTTCCACAGCACAAGATGGCCATTAGCCAAGTCCCACAAGGCAAGATGGACGCCAGCACAGCGCCACAGCACAAAGTGGTCACCAGCCCAGCGCCACGGTGCAAGATGGAAGCCAACCCAACACCACAGCACAAGATGGCCACTGAGACGTTTTTGGATTATTTCTCCATGCTGTCAAAGATCCTAGAGATTCCCAAAACTGTTCACGTCACGTCTGCTGAGCCAGCACCACAGTACAAGATGGTCACCAACCCAGCGACACTGCAGAGGATGGTAGCTACAGTGGGCTTTCCTAAGTTGAGTCATATTCCTGTTGACCCTCCAGAGTTGAGTCAGATTCTTGTTGACCTTCCAGAGTCGAGTCAGGTGCCCGTTGACTTTCCAGAGTTGAGTCAGGTTCCAGTTGACCCTCCAGAGTCGAGTCAGGTGTTCATGGACCCTCCAGAGTCAGGGTCAGTCACCGTCGAACTTCCAGAGTCAGGGTTAGTTACCGTTGACTTTCCAGAGTCAGGGATAGTTCCTGTTGACCTTCCAGAGTAGAGTCAAATTCCAGTTGACTATCCATAGTCGAGTCAGGCTCCTGTTGACCATCCAGAGTCGAGTCACGTTCCAGTTGATCCTCCTGAATCAAGTCAGATTCCTGTTGACCTTCCAGAGTCGAGTCAGGTGCCCATTGACTTTCCAGAGTTGAATCAGGTTCTGGTTGACCCTCCAAAGTCGAGTCAGGTGCTCATGGACCCTCCAGAGTTGAGTCAGGTGTTCATGGACCCTCCAGAGTCAGGGTTAGTCCCCGTTGACCTTCCAGAGTCAGGGCTAGTCACTGTTGACCTTCCAGAGTCAGGGCTAGTCACCATGGACTTTCCAGAGTCAAGGCTAGTCACTGTTGACCTTCCTGAGTCAAGTAAAGTCACTGGTGATCTTCAAGGACAGACTCAAGTCACTGGTGATCTTCATGGACAGACTCAAGTCACTGGTCATCTTCAAGGACAGACTCAAGTCACTGGTGATCTTCAAGGACAGACTCAAGTCACTGGTGATCTTCAAGGACAGAGTCAAGTTAATGGTGATCTTCAAGGACAGAGTCAAGTCACTGGTGATCTTCATGAACAAAGGCAAGTCACCATTAATCTTCATGAACAAAAACAAGTCACCATTGATATTCATGAACAAATACAAGTCACCAATAATCTTCATGAGCAGAGTCAAGTCAGCACTGATCTTCTGGAATCCAGTATAAACACCATGGGATTGCCAGAGTTTCGTCACTTCTCGGTGGAACTACTCGAGCCTCTCCATGGTTCTGATGAACTACCAGTCTCTCCTCACCTTTGGAACTTCCAGAGACTCATCATGTCTCAGTCGAACTCTTTGAGCACCCGACTGTTCCTGTTGTGGCCACGGAGGCTAACCCTAACATGTTCATGTCTTATGTTGCAGACTTGACCAACCAGACTTGCCCTCCCAGAAATCGTGGCCTAGTGGTTAGAGTGTTTGACTCCTGTGTGTGTGTGCATGTTTTTGTGACATATCAGGACACAACTTTGTATAATGACATGGGTATGACACAGGTATTACAAGGAGAGGGTGACTTATGAGGAGATAACCCATGTCCCCATTTTTTCAAAACGCTTATAAAACATACAGAATTAGTTTTTTTGAGAAAGTAAAAATGCCCAAAGTTTCCTGTGGGTTAGGGTTAGGTGTAGGGTTGGTGTAGGGTGATAGAATATACAGTTTTTACAGTATAAAAACCATTACGCCTATGGGATGTCCCCACTTTTCACAAAAACAAACATGTGTGTGTGTGTGTGTGTACACTTTGGACGGGTTAAATGCAGAGCACAAATTCTGAGTATGGGTCACCATACTTGACTTTATGTCACATCACACTTATGTTTCTGAGCCTTGATCATGTAAAGATCATTGCTGTCTATGGAGGGTAGCTCTGAGAGAGCTCTGAGAGAGCTCTTGGAATTCATCAAAAATATCTTAATTTGTGATATGAAGAAGAATGAAGGTCTTAAGGGTTTGGATCGACATTAGAGTGATTAATTTTGTAGATTTTTTTTTTTTTTTTTTTTTGGGTGAACTATTCCTTTAATACTCATGTATGAAGTAGAAGTTGCTTTCAAACCAAGCAGCTTTCTTTAGGCCAATATGTTCAATCTGCTGGACCATCTTGAACCTGTTGTGAAAACTTTGCAGGTAAATATTTTGCTCAAACACAAAATTCCAGATTAAATGAATTTCGATTGAAACAATGTGATTTTCCCCTTAAAAATGTGTAGAACAATGTTCAACCCCTTAGCTGTAACCCCCTATTTTCAGCATGGAGACACAAATGAGATACTGTACACAAAATAAAAAGGTTGCTACTCATGAATATTTCTTAGTGCTGGGAAATAAGTGAATGGAGAGGAATGTAACCAAAAACAATAAACAAAAATAAAATAAACTCCACTGGTATTACCCACTATACTGTGAGTTATTTAACCCAATGAGGGAAAAAGTATTTTGCAAACACAACAAAAAGTTGCCATTTAGATTTATACCATGATAACTGATGTCTGCAAGAATAGTCTTAAAAATCGCAGCTGTGGATGAAATCCTTAATGGTGACTGCACTTCCAAACTGATAATTTCACTCTCCAGTTAACATTCATTTAGCTTCACATTGAGTGAGAGCTGGACACGAAGACACACCACCACATTTTGTTTCAATGTCTCTCTTTCCCTCCATCTAATTAATGTAGCCCGTTGGACTAAAACACTCTTGCCAGGCTTTTTTTTTTATCCTTGTCCCTTTAAAGGAATCTGAAGAATCATGCTGCAGATGTTGTCTCTTGAGAGCCATTAGTGTATATGGCTTAGTGAGAACACGATTAAAGGCTCATTCAATGGCCATATTAATAGCCATATGCTGCTGGTCAGATGACAGTCAAGCGTTGTGTCCTCCCATCTACCTCTTACAAATGTTCCACTGCTCCGCCCCTCTCTCCTACACAAACAGAGCTAATAGTGAAGGCTGCGTACACGTGCATATTTTCAAACACAACAGATCAGATTATTCTCGCTCTCTTTTGTTTCTGTCTCATGGTGCCCATATACTGTACATGTAGGCCCTACTCTGAAAAGATCTTAGGGCCATGTTCACTTTTTGGTCGTATACTTGAAGTCCTTTACTTCAATAGCACTTATTTTGTTTAAATTGCAGATTAATTGAGATTAAGCCTCCAGTCATATCTGGTGGTTATCATGTTTGGAATAAACACAAACTCAAATTTTTGAAATCTTCTTGAGAACATCATTCACATTTGTCAACCTGCAGTAATATCACATAAACACTCTTGGTACTCCAGTGCTGTTAGAGGCAGTAACTCTTCAGAGAGTAGAGAGTAGAGAATCTCATGCAGTTGTGTCGTTTGTTTAGAAGGACAAATGCTACATCCGAAAACTCTAAAATGCTGCCTTCGGAGGCCGCATTCCAAGGCAGAAAATCATCAAGGCATGTTTGAATCCAAATTCTGCTTTACTTCAGGTTTCCAGCGGTACCTTCCCTTTGAAGGCAGCATAGATGTATCTCACAAGCCAGTGCATTCCATTCTGTGCAGGTTGAGCTAAAAAAAGAAATGAAAAAAAGATGGCGTCTGAAAGTTGCATTTGGTGGTCAGTTTGTGTGTAAATGTCTATTTCTGACTAACTTTTTACACTTTTGATGTTATTTCTAGAGAGAATTCAGTATTATAATAAGTCAATATTTGTTTAGTTTTCACAAAAACTCATTCTATTTTGTTGTAGATCATTAAACCATTATGCTGCCTCAGAAGTCTTTTTCATGAGGTGCCTTCATGCAAAAACGATGCCTGCAAAGTCATTGCCTCAGACGGCAATGTAATTTATTATTATTTTTTTTTTATGAAGTAACGCCATATTATAATGCATTACTTTTAAAAGTAACTTCCCAAACACTGCACTTAACAGCAAGAAGTTCCCGGGTTCCATTTACAGCTGAGCCAAGAGGCCTTTCTGTGTGGAGTTTGCATGTTCTGCCCTTGTTTTTTTTTCTTTTCCCCCATAACCCAAAGATATACAGAACAGTTGAATTGCTACAACTACGTACCATGACAGAATTTGAGACCAGAATTAAAAGTGAGCGGTACCTTTTCCCGTTGTTTGTTTTTTTGTGCCACCATCAATTCTCTGTTCTCGCTGGGGGCCAACTACCATCGGCCCGTAGACCTCCCAGACACCACCGGACTATAGTATGTTGGAGGGATGGGTCTTCCAGTGTCTGGGGAGTGTCTAGGCCCGAGCCAGAACCAGCCCATCATTGAGCCTGCTGGCTGTTCCTGAGTCAAGCCCGATGAACACAGAGCCGAGCCAGATAACAAACAAAAGATTGACTCGTTCTCGAGTAAAGAACCAGTTGCATCGGTTTTCGGATCACCAGTAGTTCTTTAGGACAGTTTGATTCAATAAACCGGTTGAAGAAAACGGATCACCAGTTCTTTTGCGCTCAACGTAATGACGTCATTTGCGATGATTGCCCTTGATTCAAGCCTTCTGTTAACCTGGGCTCATAACATTAGCACAGAATCAGTTTGGAATCAATCACCAAAAAAAAAAAAAAAAAACAGTTTGGTTCAGACGCTTCTGTTGTTCATTGTCTGGCTCAGCTCGGTGTTCATCTTCAGTTCTCTCTTCACAGCAGTTCAGTCAGTGTACTGTTTGAGTTAATGGATTACTCCGGGATATTGGCTTCTTTTAACTCAGAGGGATTGTCAGCCACATTAAAAAAGTTAACAGCTCACGTCATTTGTGGATTAATGCTTATGCGAACCATTTCAAACGGTTCAGTTCGATTCTGTGAATTGGTGGAAGAAGATCCGGTTACATCGAATGATTCGTTCGCGAGACGGATACCACTACACTTCAGTGTTTTGAAATCTTACAACAGACCGGAAGAGAAGACAATGCTGAATAAAGTCGTAGTTTTTGCTATTTTTGGACCAAAATGTATTTTCAATGCTTCAAACAATTCAGTATACCGTGCACACAATTTCAATGGAGGGACTGAGAGCTCTCGGACTAAATCTAAAATATCTTAAAATGTGTTCCAAAGATAAACGGAGGTCTCACGGGTTTGGAACGAAATGAGGGTGAGTTATTAATAACATAATTTTGATTATGAGGTGAACTAAATCTCTGTAGTATAAACTGGAATCTTAATGTGATATTACGCATCTGGTTCAGCTTATCATATATATATATATATATATATATATATATTTATTAGGGGTGTAATGGTACATGTATTCATACTGGACCGTTTCGGTACAGGGCTTTCGGTACGGTGCACGCATGTACCGAATGACCGAATGCAATATTTTTTAACATATACATATACATTTTCGTGTTTCTAAATGAATATATTAAGTGGCGGAAGTCTCTACGTTCAGCGCAAATCCCGCCCTGCAGCTGATTCTAAGGCTGGTGACACACTGGCTGCGTGGCGTGAGCGTGGCGTTTGTGCTGCGTGTCAGTTGCGTGACGGCTGCTTCGTGTCTTCTGTGTCTTTACACACAAATTTTTTTAATTTTTTTTGTCTGTATGTTGTTGTCTCTGTGTACTGGAAGCTTATGTCACTACAACAAATTCCTTGTATGCGCAAGCATACTTGGCCATAAAGCTCTTTCTGATTCTGATTTACACGCATATTATTTGTAGATTATTTGATAAGGACAGTGTATAAATACACCAAATGCTTCTTTGATAAGAACCAGATTATGCTTTTAGAATGGTGGTGGATGTGACAATGTTAATGTATTTGGTCTTGGCAGAATAGATATGCTACACTGCTGCTGAATTGCTGCTGCTGCTGCTGGTTGTTGCTGTAGTTGTAGATTATTGCTGAAACCAGCAGTTCAGTTACAGGCGTCAGCAAAGTCAGATTGTGCAGAAGAATCATCTGTTTTCTGTGATCTTGTCCAGGTGGTGGTCTGAGACCAGGTCTTTACAGGGGATCTGTATCTTGGGCTCTAGTTGTCCTGGTCTCCGCTGTCTTTCAGGGCTTTAGAAATTCTTTCTAGGTGCTGATCCACCATCTGGTCTGGATACATACTGGATCCAGTGACTGCAGTGTACCTCTGATCTGATACAGATTGGATCTGGTGGCTATTTTTTGCATTATTGACACACTTTTGCATTATTGACACACTTTTTGCATTATTGACACACTGTTTTCCAAATGAATGTTGTTCAGTGCTTTGACGCAATGTATTTTGTTTAAAGCACTATATAAATAAAGGTGATTGATTGATTGATTGATTGCTATGGTGACCTCGGAATAAGAGAAAAACTGACTAATATTAGCGTAGATGCCATTCTTCTAATGATGTAGCAACTACATCGGGTTTTATTGGAAGTGTTCCCGGTTCCGGTTTACCTAATTAATACAGCCTAATCCTTTAACGGATTTGGATATTAGAAACATATTAGTATGTTATGTGTAAGCCAGGTTAAAGAGATGAGTCTTTAAACTAGATTTAAACTGCAAGAGTGTGACGGCTTCCCGAACAGTGGGTCTCATTCACTAATTTTTGCGTACAATTTTCTTATTTATACGCACATTTGAACTTCTCACGAGAACTTTCCGCCTAATTCACAACACGTGCATACGCACATGAGCTTGTTCTTAAACTCGTTCTTCTGTTAGTGAATTTGGAGTCTTCTAAATGAGCGCCCGCGTGCACAAGGTCATTAATTAGCATAATTCACTCCCAAACCAGCTCCATATAAGGGCTTTCCACAACGAGGCACTTGTACAGAGAAAGACAATTATGGCACCGAAACAAAAGACAAAGAAAAATAACTTTAACGATAATGAACGTGAGGTTTTGCTGTCGGAGGTGGAAGCCAGGAAAAATTATTTGTTATTTAAAAGTGTATCCACTTGCATAACGGGCACAGGTAAAAAGGAAGCATATGGGCTATAACGCTTGGAGATAAGGTGGTGAGAGTGGTTGGTGATGTGGCTTAGGTGTGGTTCCAGTGAGTTACATAAATCAATGAGGACTTCTCTGGGCAACCTAAAGCGACTATACAGCCATTCGTCACTCTCCGCGAATATATCTGTGCGCTCTCTAAAGATGCGCTCTCTCCTTAGAGCACGCGCCGCGATGTCTTCAAGCAGTACCAAGTGTGCCATGCCTCTAAACACAAGATGAGACACATTAATCACCGTTTATATAAGGATAGATCAGGTGATTATTGTTTGGACCTCTAATATTATACATATATATATATATATATATATATATATATATATATATATATATATATAGGCTAATTGGAACTGTAATTATAATTTATCAATAACATCTTATTATATAGGGTTCTTATCACATGCTTATAAGGCCCCCGTTTGTACATGATTATTGCGTACGTGTGGTCTAAGTTGTTCTTGAATCTTTTCGTACATTTAGAATAAATTTTAGTACGAAAGTTTTTGATGAATCATAATTTATTCGTGAAAACGTCCGTACGCACATTTCACGCAAAAATCTGTGCCTACGCATATTTAGTGAATGAGACCCAATGTTAGGTAAGTTATTCTAGAGTTTAGGCGCCAAATAGGAAAAGAATCTGCTGCTCACAGTTGATTTTGATATTCTAGGTATTATCAAATTTCCTGAGTTTTGAAAATGCTGCGGACATTGAGGATTATAATGTAACAAGAGTTCATTAAAATACTGAGGTACTTAACCATCCAGGACTTTATAAGTAATAAGCAATATTTTTAAATATATAAGATGTGTGATAGGGAGCCAGTGCGGTGTTGACAGGACCGGGCTAATATGGTCATACTTCCTGGTTTTACTAAGAACTCTTGCTGCTGCATTTTGGACTAACTGTAGTTTTTTACTAAGAGTGTAGAACAACCACCCAATAAAGCATTACAATAATGTAACCTTGAGGTCATAAATGCATGGATTAACATTTCTGCATTTGACATTGAGAGCATAGGCCATAATTTGGATATATTTTTTAGATGGAAAAAATGAATGAAATGATGGTGGTCATATAAATAAGATTTAAACCATGCTAATGCACTTCCATTAATGCCGACAAAGTGTTCTAGTCTATGCAAAAGAATCTTGTGGTCAATAGTGTCGAACGCAGCACTAAGATCCAATAGCACTAACAGAGGGATACAACCACGATCAGATGATAAGAGCATTTGTAACTGTAAGGAGAGCAGTCTCAGTACTATGATACGGTCTAAATCCTGACTGGAAATCCTCACAGATACCATTTTTCTCTAAGAAGGAATATAATTGTGAGGATACTACCTTTTCTAGTATCTTGGACAGAAAGGGAGATTCAAAATAGGTCTATAATTAAGTAGTTTTTGGGTTCAGGTTGTGGTTTTTTGATGAGAGGCTTAATAACAGCCAGTTTGAAGGTTTTGGGGACATATCCTAATGACAATGAGGAATTAATAATAGTCAGAAGAGGATCTATGACTTCTGGAAGCACCTCTTTAAGGAGCTTAAATGGAATGTACAAATAGCACATAAAATAACCCCCCAAGAAAGCGAAAACAAAACAAAAAAACGAAATATGTATTCCACAGCTATACAATAATTTTCTTAAAATCATCCCTATGATCCCACAGAACAAGCAGATCTATTGCCAAGACATATGTACTACTGCTGCTCCCGAAATCCATGAGACTTTGTGTTTGCTATCTGTGTGAGCCTGGGCCAGCTTTATTGAATTGCTTAATGCTAATAAACTATTGCTGTGTGTCCCTGAATGGTTGAACAGCACATCAAACTAGTGACTTGAATTAAATGTGTTTAAATTAAATAAATTAACTAGTTTCTTAATATGAACCTGGGTGATGTACCCTTAGGTTTATTTAACTAATTACCTAAATAACTATGTGTGTCTGAGCAAATAGCTCAAACTTACCTAGGTAGAAATGTGCACTATGTGTGTCATTAAATAACAGGAATCACACTGTAGGCTGATAGATGAAGTAACTGCCAGGCCGTTTGTCTTTTTTTTTCATTAACGTTCATCGGCGTTACTGCAATGTAAATATTTTTTTTATTAACCTGTTATTAAGAGAACAAAATATTTGTCAAAACAATAAATCACTGTATTCCCTGCAGTTGTGGTGTCATATGCCCATGATTAATTCTGCCTTAAAAGCAGCTGCTCATTTATTGATTTCTTAAAATATTTATTTTGCATCTTAAGAACAATAATGTTTGCAATGAGACTTAAAACTGTGGAAACACCAACTGCAAACTGACCCCACTAGTAAAGTATGCATCTGTAAGCGATCCATTCACGGTTAAAGGTGGCTTAGTTACTTTTTCAAAAAGGCTTTAGAAAACTGAGTTGGCCAGAGTACCAAACAAACCCGTAGGCTTACAATAAGGCAAGAAGTAGGACCGTTGTAAATTTCAGATAAGCTTTCATTGAGAGCTGGATAGAACTCAAGGAGCGGCAAGGCCTGTGATCGGACGCAAAAGTTGCTTTGTTTCTTCTCGATAAGTGAGTAACATTGGTTTCGCTTTTTTTCACAGAACTATTATATGGGGCGGAGCTTTCAAAATAGGAGTGAGACACTTTTGGTGTAGGGGCGTGTTTGTTTTGACGATTTGATAGATCCTTTAATTTAGAATTGAATGCCCACAGAAGATGAGGTAATACTCGATTCATTTTACTGTTCTACAATCCACGATGCTTGATGTTGTATTCTTACATATATGAAAAAAATAAATAAATAAATAAATAAAATAAAAACGCTTTCTGCTGCTAATGCTACTGCTGTGATGTGAACAATTAGTAATTGCTAATTGTTCTGGGAAATGCAACTAATCGCCAGAAGAGACAGAAGGCAGCACGTGAGTGTTTTGCGTAATACTTGTTATACAGTAGATCTGTTGTTTAAATTATTACTTGCTGCTATGAAGAAATATTTCCTACCTATACCTACTTTGTTTTTTCAGTGGAGTTTGTATTTTTGATTGTACTTACTAGTATTTCTAATAATTGCCCTCGGCCAAGAAGAAGCCTGTGTTATTTGCATTGCTCTCGAAGGACACATTAAACATTTGTTGGGATTGTGCCTCTTGGTGGCGCTATAATTTAACAATACATAGAATATCCATTGACTACAATAGATTAATATGAAATAAAATGCTATATTTTACTAATGCATCGGTGTACCATTACTAAACTGTATGTACCATCGAGAAGATGACGTGAAAGTACTCAAAGTTTGAGACAAGGTTACAACTTTGATATTGAAATTTAAACTTCAAATTTGATTACTACATAAGTTTTTTTTTTTTGTTTTTTTTTTTTGTTTTTTTTTATAGATAAATTATATTTTACATTTCATATGGGTTTGAGTCAGATTTATTTAGATGGTCTGTTAAAACCCAAATGGTGCATCTTACCCACTGGGGCAAATTGAGCAGTGGGAATGCATTTTTATAAGAAGCCATATTTGAAGAACTATTAGTCTTAGGTAAAGCCATTTAAAATAATAGGAGACATCCTGAAATTACTTAAGATAATATCCTTATAATTCTACTTCATTTTCACTTATCTTGAGGACCACACTTTTAAAAATGGCACATCTTCTTATCCCTCTCTCTCGGTCACGGTTTGGCAAGGGAGGAACTCAAGTGCAGACAGGATTCTCAACACGAAGGGTTTATTAACACAAAAGGGAAAAACAAAACCCACGAGGGGGAAAACAACAGCTAGGGCGGAAACTAAACAACTTAACAGGACAGGATTGACATGACAAACAAACTCTTAACACTAACTACAAACAAACACTCACGGTAATACAAGGACTTCAGAGGTACAGCACAATCACAAATGTGGAACAATCTCAGTGGAACAGTTTGAGGAAACAATGAACCGACAAAAGACAGAGCACACTAGGAGATCTAAATAGGGGAACTAATTAAGACACGACAGGTGGCACAGATAGGACAATCACGGCAAGACTAGGATAACAAGGAGGGCGGGGCAAGGGAACGAGACAACACAAGCACATGGCCCAAAGAAAAGGCCATGTGCTTGTACACAAAACACGGGTCTGTCATGATCCTGCCTCTAGACTAGAGAAAAGTCAGGACATGATGGCAGAACCATGACAGAACCCCTCCCTTAAGGAGCGGCTTCCAGACGCTCCCTAAGGGAACATCAAACGCGGGACATGAGTGACTGGGAAAGAGACAAAAACCAACACGACATGACAAATAGTAATAACGGCAAACATGAAAACACAACTATAGGGTTAGGGTGGCATATCAAAAAAAAAAACAAACAGGGAAGGGGAGGAGGCGGGACCACAAAGTTCATGGGGGACAGACCAGGGTGGGTGGGTGGGTCAGGAATCTTAGGAGGACAGGACGAAGGCTGACGACGGGGGGTTTGGGCCGGTCTGGGTGGTCTAGGGTGGGGAGTGGTCTCAGGACACGGGGCAACATCTACAGGACAAGGGGCTACATCGACTGGACACGGGGCTACATCAACAGGACACATGACAACATCAGCTGGACACGGGGCGACAACAGCTGGACACGGGGCAACAACAGGGGAGACTGAAACTGGGTCAGGAACTGCGCTAACTACGGCGGGCTCAGGATTTCTGGGGACAGGGTCTGGGGACAGGACAGGACTGGTAGGGACTTGCAGGATCTGGACAAGACGAGACAAATAATCAGGCTTTAGCGGCAATAATAACCGGCATCTCCTTACGAGATGAGACAGACTGTATTAGAGTTTCTGCTGCAGAGTCGGCCGCGGCTCTCTCCTCCGCCCTCACGACTGCAGACTTGAAAACAGTTCTCTTATTCGCCGGTTCGGGTTCAAGGGTCACCGCTGCTGGCCCGGGCACGCCAGCGCTCTCACCGCTGCTGGCCCGGGCACGCCAGCGCTCTCACCGCTGCTGGCCCGGGCACGCCAGCGCTCTCACCGCTGCTGGCCCGGGCACGCCAGCGCTCTCACCGCTGCTGGCTCGGGAGGCCTCGCCGACTCAGGAGGAGACAGAGGCGCAGGACCGGAAGACCCCTTCTTCCTCTTCCTCCTTGGCCACGGTGCAGAGGCCACAGCTGGGTCAGAGACGGGTTGGGGGGAGTTCGGTCTCAGGCAGGGCAGACTCTGACGCCGATGACTCCGAGGCTGACTCCCACAAAAACAGTCTCTCTCGCTTCCTGGGGAAACTGATGGCTGTGGAAGGTGCCTCAGGACTCTGGGAGGGGTCTGCCTGCTCCCCCAGTGTAGTAACTGCTAGGAGATGACCTTCTGGGATCACTGGCAGCTGGGTCGATGGTGGGGACCTCTGGGGGGAAACCTGCGGCTCCTCCTGGCAGAACTTCTCCCACAGCTGGGCATAATTGTGAAAAATCCACTCACCCTCGGGAAAGTATGGGAGGGTGACCCCCTTCCTGTCGGTGGGGGATGACGTCCAGCATTGCTGGCGGAACTCCAACAGGTGTTGTAGCTCGGCGGTCCTCCTGCCTGCTGAGTTCCTTTTTGGTCGGTTCATTCTGTCAGGGTTTGGTAAAGGGAGGAACTCAAGTGCAGACAGGATTCTCAACACGAAGGGTTTATTAACACAAAAGGGAAAAACAAAACCCACGAGGGGGAAAACAACAGCTAGGGCGGAAACTAAACAACTTAACAGGACAGGATTGACATGACAAACAAACTCTTAACACTAACTACAAACAAACACTCACGGTAATACAAGGACTTCAGAGGTACAGCACAATCACAAATGTGGAACAATCACAGTGGAACAGTTTGAGGAAACAATGAACCGACAAAAGACAGAGCACACTAGGAGATCTAAATAGGGGAACTAATTAAGACACGACAGGTGGCACAGATAGGACAATCACGGCAAGACTAGGATAACAAGGAGGGCGGGGCAAGGGAACGAGACAACACAAACACATGGCCCAAAGACAAGGCCATGTGCTTGTATACAAAACACGGGTCTGTCATGATCCTGCCTCTAGACTAGAGAAAAGTCAGGACATGATGGCAGAACCATGACACTCTCCTATATTTAAAACAGTTATTTCAAAATTTGTTTACACAGACAGAATCAGCATTCAATTCTATAAAAATACATCTAACAACTAATCTGTAGCTATCATTAACTACACATGAACAACCAGTCAATTATTTTGCTGTATACATATGATTCACTAAAAGTAGTTTGTTCATTAATCATCACTACATTGTTTGCACTTTTTGTGTTTGTGCCTGTCCCAATATCCACCTGTGGTATTTGCACTTGACTGCATGTCTATGATGTATTTCCTGTATTTTGCCCTAGTGTTCAAGTGGACATGGAACTTTTGATTGCCTAATGGGACACACAAGTAAAGTTTTTACAGAGCTTTATTTAAACATCTTGATGTTCAACCATTTCACCAAGTACACATAGCCATCTCTGCACTAATAAAATTTGCAACACAACAAGATCTTCAAAGAAGCCAAGACTGCATGTGTGGGTTTTGGGGGAGGCCTTTTGTTTAACTGAAAAGAACAAGCTCATTAAAAGTATTTGTTTGGGTTTGGGGCTGAGTAGTTTTGTTTCACTAAAAAGAACCATATGAGTCATTAATTTGTGAATCGATTGTGCTGTCTGTGCTGCTGATAATGTACACAGATAGCCTAGGATTAATCTACTGTATGTCAGAGTATTGTAGATTTGTGTTCCATCTATATTGGTAATAGTAAATTAAAATGTAAATGTTGTGTTGTTTATCTGGTTCTATGCATGTGCTCTGTGCTGTCTATATTTTCCTTTCCACTTAAAAGAGTAAGCTGATGTAGCTATCACAAATCTCTCTCTCTCTCTCTCTCTCTCTCTCTCTCTCTCTCTCTCTCTCTCTCTCTCTCTTTCAAACACACACACACACACACTTTTTATGAGGAGTCAGCAATGCCAAAGCCAATCAACAGCAAAACAAAAACAGGCTCCTGAACCCAAACAAAATGAGAGAGACAAGACTGTTGGAGAAAAACACATTTATTGAGGATTGATGCTGAAATTCATGGATGGATAAACAGATGGATGAACACACAGACGAATATAAGGTTGAAAGGACAGACATATGAGACAAAAAGATTGCTGGACAAATATGTGTGGATGGATGAATTGCCTTGACATTTCTGCATCTAAGTAGGAGGGGCTGTTCCTGCCCGGCCCTGAAGCCAAGCACTAATACTATCAGAGGGCCACTGACTCAGTGCATGATGTCTGCCATGATATTCCAAACAGAGCAGACAGAGGAGGATGTTACAGATGATTACTGCTATTAACTCATTCTGTCAGTCAATGGAATTTTAAAAAAAAACACTGGCTACAGCACAGGCTAGCACAGAACCTCGGTTGAAAGGCATTAAGGATGTGCAATATGACCAAAATCTTATATCACGATCTGAGTAATTTTATAGCATGATAAAGATATATGTTTCACAATGTTGTTATTTTTGCTTTTAATAAGGCTTTTATGATTTCAAAGTTTTTGATACCAAAGATTTTTCATAATTCTTGTCATCAGTGTCAATATCACTAAAAAAAACTAATACAATCCTAAAAAGAAGGGAAAAAAAGAGAAAAACTCAAGCTTATGGAAGATAAGTAACTATACAAGCAACATAGTCTCAGCCTGAGACGTCACACCCACTAACTGTTGGCTAAACATCTGATACATATGGGACATAAAAGTGGAAACACTTCAGGAGTGTCAAAGTCGTCATCGGATTGATTGAGTTATACAGGATTTCTGGGAAACATGTGTGTCACGCTCTTTAACCTCAAGGGAAAAGAAAGCCATCGAGTTTACAACTGTGACATCGAGCGATTATCAGGATCAACTAAACACTGCATGTTAAAAAGTATGTAAAATATTTAAAATTTGCAGCATAGAATCTTTAAAATACGTCTGAGAGAACGCCCCGAAACGTGATGCTGAATGAAATTCAGTCAGTTACTCTGCCCTGTGTAGGCCTCCCTAACCGTACTATAAGGCAGATGATAGGACTGGGTTCTACACAGTACAAACAGTAGGACTTGGAAAACACTGAGAAAGCATGCCCTTCCTACTTGGAAGAGGCATACTGTAGAGTCCCTTCCTCCAAGCAGGGGCTGAGTGACATTTACTTATCTGGAGTAACCCAAAATTATTGTACATGGATTTCACTAAGATGGCTCAGGCTGCATAATCTAGAGACTGCAGAGCATAGTCTGCCAGGGGAAAACATGGCCATCGTAACTGTACCGTGGAAATACACATATGGGATCACAACAGGTTCACTCATATGTCCACTAGCCTCCAGATGTCTGGCCACCAGAATGCTGGAGGACTCTACAGGTTTTACCTAGTTTGGGAACTCTCTGGAGAACTAGGCATTATTGACACCGCAAGCTCACTATGACCCGGGCCTTTTTCACGGCCAGTTTAAAATGAGAACACAGGAGAAACCGGTTCAACACGTAGGTTATAGAACTAAGCAAACAAGTTCTACAAAGATCTACAAAGATCTACAAATATAAAACGGTGCCCAGGATGATGCAACACCCCTAGTGGAGTGTTCATGCTGTTCGAACGGGCTTGTGCCTCATAGGCCAAGGTGAAGGCATCCACTATCCAGTGGGCCATCTTCTGCTTGGAGATGAGTAGGCTGAGGGGCTGTGGATGGAGTGGAAGTAGGAGGTTTCCTCAGGTGCATGATGTGCTTGATCACTTCAGTCTGCTTCTGCCCCGGTGAGAAATGCAAGGCAAAGCTCTCAACCACATTACCAAAAGTCAAGTCTGTGTTATGGGAGAATTCAGGAATTGAACCTTATCATGTTCCTTCATATCGGCCAAACACAGACAGAGATGGTGCTCCTGGACCACCAAGGTGGACATCTCATGACCAAGAGACTGTGCAGTTACCTTCATCACTCAGAGCAGAGGCTGCCTCCCCACAAGCTCTGTAAGCAGGGCCAGTTAAACCTGATGAATACTTACAGGCCCGTGAGGAGAGACACTGACCACCCAGCAGAGTGGTAGCGGCCGTAGGACAGAGTTGCATGGTCACTGACTATTCCACTAAGGAATACGTGTGTACCCCAAAGCAGCCCCGACATCAAGGGTGGTGAGGGAGGAGGAGCTGCATTATTTGTTTCTGGCAGTAAAATGTGCCTTCCATGAGGCCAAAGGCCAAATATCCATTAATCATCCATCACAATGAGTAAAACCAAAAAATATACTGTAGTTCTAATGTGAATTACAAGATTGTTGAGCTTCACAAAGTAGAAAGTAGCAGTAAGAAAATATCTATTCTAAAGCACTGGAAATCCACATTTTCACAGTCAGGGCAATAATTAAGGGGTTGCCTGGATCTCGGATCTTTAATGTTGTGGGCCTGTTTTACTGCCTGAGGTCCTGGACGTCATGTTCAGATACACGGCATAATGTATTCAATCAGATACAAAAATATAAAAATCTAAACCTACTGCCTCCATTGGAAATCTTATAATGGGCTGTGGTTTGATCTTCTATTAAGACAATAATCCAAAACAAATATTAAAATCAACACAAAAATGGGTCACTGAGCACAAAATGAAGCTTCTGTCAATGCATATTTATTTTCACAGCTACCTTTGCTCATATTTACCAAGGGTACCAATAATTGTGAAGGGCACTGTTTTCCTAATGAATGTTGTTCAGTTGCTTTGATGCAATTTATTTTGTTTAAAGTGCTATATATATATAAAGGTGACTTGACTTGACTAAAACATGGGCTAATTTTTAATTTTGGGTGAACTAACCATTTAATTATGTCTACAGATATATTGACAACATGTTTGGCCCTGTGGACATTAAAGGATAGCTCATCCAAGAATTAAAATTTGGTCATTGTTTGCTCACCCGCAAGTAGTTCCAAAACTGCATGACCTACTTTCTTCTGTGGAGCAAAAAAAGATTTTTGTTCACAAAACACATAAATACACATATATGATACACTTTTTTGCACAGTTTCACAAAATTACTTCTTTATTAGAAATTATGCACAAATTTATTTTATAAATGATATTTACCTTGATTTTTCTTTGTTTTCTTCAAACATTACATCTCATATTTGATCTCAAAATTCTTCACTAACACTATTGTCATTTTGGTAAACAACTAGAATAACTTTTGTAAAAATAAATAAATAAATAAATTCAAAATTACCTGTTATTACCTAAATGATGTCACAGTTTAAGGGCAAATGTTTTTGTAATGGCCATGTCACACTTGGTTTAGGACATCATATAAAGTGGCCATGAATTGAGAAATCAATTTTCTCTGATCTTTTGGCATAAGAGGGTAATGTAAGTTTACGAACTTCAAACAGACAGGATCACTGTATTAAAAATACAATTACCATCCAAAGTGTCCTAATGTTAGGAAGGTGTCTGTTTATGATTCGTACTGTAACCCAGTTGTAATTTGGCTTTAAAAACAGAATTTTACAGAAAGATATGGACCAGACAGTTATTCTGCAACATGTAACTGTGTTAATTCTAATCATTGCTATTTCTTAGGACTCGTGTACAGTCAGACAATCTTTGTCAAAAACTTGTTGCTGTTTATGCACAAAACAGTCAACTTCTCATTGCTCCTTTTAGTAGCAAGAACATTTTGTTTAAATTGTGAGGTCATTAAATTATATGCTGCAGCTGTAAATCACTTCAGTTCAGCACAAATTTATCAATGACTGAGTTCTGCTCTCTCACTAAAACTCTTATTATCAGTGATGCTGTCTAAACTACACAACAAATCTCTTATTTACATTGTGTCTGTACTGTAAAAGTAAGAATGAAAACATTCATTAATGAATGTACTGAAGTTACAATGTTGAGGTTATTGCAGTGGGAGAAGAACAAAACGCTTTTAAAATAGTTTCACATGTAATATTTCATATGCAAAAATGTTACCCAATCATAATATGAGTTTAAATTAATTTAGTTTAAAACTCATACTAAACCACAGTATAACAATATCCGTCATTTGGCTGGATATAAAAATGCTCACGGTTGAAGCAAAATTCAAACTCTCAGTGTTTTGTATTTGTTTTTTGGGTATTTGTAGTAATTTCTTTTTTTTTTTTTTTTTTTTCTTTTTTTTTTTTTGCGTACTTCTTATTCAGATGCTTACTTTTTTGCTGTCTCCATCCCTCTCTCAGCCAGAGAATAAGCAGCTGACTGTCAGATGTGTGAAACTGTTCCTTAGCTCTTTGTTAGATTAATATTGGGCCTGCCCCCATCCACTCATTGGTAATGGAAGCAAGTTAGGCATTAACTGCAGGCATCTCTATGGCTAGCCACATGCAAGAGTTGCTGTCTCTGCAGAAATGATCCCCCCCCCCTCCCCCTCTCTCTCTCTTCAGTTAATTACTGTAATGGTTCAGCTGTCCTTCAAGGGATGCTGAAAGGTCAGGGTTTGGCCCAAAAGAAGAGGGAGAGGGCTAGTAAGTCATGGTTGGCAGCAAACAGTGGCACTAACATCTTAAAGACATGTTCATTAAGAGAGGACCTTGTCATACTTGTTCTCTTACATGGAACGAAATATAAGAAATATAAAAAAAAAAAAATATATATATATATATATATATATATATATATATATATATATATATATATATATATATATATATATATATATATATATATATATATATAAATGAGTCAAAGGTTGTTCTGAATCGCTGCGCATTTCCAAATATTCTTAAAAACTCTCCTTTCCCCCTCATTACATGTGTAAATGTCAGTATGCACGTTTTCTCTCTTCCCCAGGCATGTGTAGACATGTAGACCTGCGTTCTCTCCACTCAGCCATTCTGAAGTGATTACTGTGCTGACTGCTTTTATTACTGGGTCGCTTCCTCAGCTTCTTTTTTAATGATCACTTCAAATATGCAGAAGAGCCAGGCTCCTCTAGATGATTAACTATGACCAGCATATATTTCCTTTATTCTCGCATATGGCTAACATTCCTTTTAATGAATTTGATATCGAAAAAAAAACATTATATGTAGCAGACGGCTCTCTCAGTCAAGTGATCAATGTGCTCACAAAATCATGTTTATTTGACATCATGAATGATTTGGTGTCTTTTTTGAAATACAAGCCTAATCTTTTTTTAATTCCTGTTTGAGAGGTAATTGATGTCTGTCGATTTCAATTTGGAGTTTTGCAGGAGCAAACAAGGATTCATTACAGCAGCCTGTGTATATATGTAGCCTCAAGAGAGTAACAATACATCTGTGTTGTAATTTATTGCCTTTATTGTTATTAATTTATTAATAATTATCTAATTATGTTAATCAAATTATTATATTTAATCACATTATAATTTATTAATTTTCCTAGCCCTCGCAATGCCTGCTATTGTTTTATAGTCTTATGATTAAGGGGGTTTAATGTGTTGTTTGTCTTCATGAGAGAGATAAGAGGGACAAAGTCAAGATGAAGATCAGATTATGTCTTAGCATTGAAACATAGGCAACTTTGATTATTCAATTAACCCTGCTGATTTTATCATCACGTCGTTTTCTGCTTTCTGCTATTTCACAGCTTCCTCTCTCAAACTGTTTTGGGTACCAGACAAGACCTGATAACTGGTTTTTGGTATAAGATAAAAATGTACTAGCTTTGGATACCAGACAAACCAAATATGTTGTGAAGATCTTATGAAGAGACTATCCATTATTCCTGGCATGGAGATACAATATAACTTTTTGGCATAGTTGGTGAATATATGGACCTTGATAGAATAGTCTGCTAAAACCTTTTTTTTTTTTTTTGGTCTATACAATCGAGCATCGCGTTAGTTCAGTCAGGTCATGATAGTCATGCTTGCATCAGCTGACAGTCAGCTGTTCCTGACGTGTACCAATCCAGTCTTGACACCTATCACCTGCGGTCTATTTAAATTCCCATTATTCAGTGTCTCTCCATCGCATTGCTGCTTGCAATTAACTCCCTCCTCCAACCCCAACTCCACCAACTGAACCTGTAATCTGATCTAACTTGTTCTTTCTTTACAGTGTCTTCATTGGAAGCAGTCTCCATGACATTTTGTTTACAACTCATGTAATTGAGAATTGTAATTATGTATGCTTATAATGGTTCTGTTCTGTACCCCAGGGGGGGTTGTCTTGCTGCTTTCCCCGCTCAGTCCAAGCATGGCTACATGGACAGGCGTGTGGAGTGTTGCCCAGAACATAACCATACCGCCAACACTAACTGTATGCAATTATAATTGTCATTAAATATACTTGACGGAAGTGGTCCTGATTGAAATGTAAGTCAAAGGTCACCAAAACTGTTTCTTAATCAAGATTCTTCAAAATATATTCAGTCCGCAAAATAATTAATATACTCATTCAGGTTTTGAACAACATAAGGATGAAAAAATGCTGGCAGAATTTACATTTTTTGGTGAACTGTCCCTTTAACATTAAACAAGAATTTTGTTGCTTTGTCAAAAAAGCCCATGTTTAAGTCTTTATGATATTCTGATCCCTGATATGGCCAAACTCTCTCCTAACTTTTATTAGATTTTTAGTCTGATCATTTGTAATAATAATAGCGTGACTCAACGAACCTCGTGATTTAATAAGTAAGTTAAGTACCGCTAACAGTCATCATTTATTTGGTAAAAAGGAGGATCATACTTGGATGGCAAGATATAGAAAGTAACGATGTGGTAATTAGTTTTTTTATATTTTAAATGTAGAGGAACGTATTACAGATGAATGTGAAGGAAAATTGAAGTGAGAGAGAGAGGCTGAATGGGGGTTGTGGGGAGAATGAGAGACACAAGCGCATGAGCGCGCAAGACTGACTCTCATTACTGGAGCGACCCCAGACTCCCACAGCAAATCACATTTATTAAGTCAACAGACAAGCATAAGCACGCACACACATACAGCCATTGCTGTAGCGGTAGCACAACATAACAAATAACAACATGCACACACAATATTAAAGCTGGATGATACACAACATTTGTAATGTGTTTGTTTGTGTATAGGGGAAGACCTTTGTCTTGTTTGTTTTTTCTCATTGCTGACTCACCCTGTCTGAGAAACTGCATTATGCTAACTGAACCAAACTGTAAACTATAAAAACAATCTAGACTCAAATAATCGGACCCAAAACCACCGTGTTCATTTAATACACAGAGAGCACAAGCGGCATGAAAACAGATCCCAAATCACTGTCTGGTGAACCTCCGTTCAGGACACGTTTAGAGTCCTAATCATTCCCACAGTAAGATGTTTCATTAAGATTAAAAAAGAACGTTTTTAAAATGTTCACAATGCAAGAGTGGTATTACATTTGATGGTTTATTTATTGCCTGTATGTCTGTGTGTGCAGCGTGATTTATTTATATATTTCTTTCTTCCCTGAGCAGACTCACTGACCTTTATGTGGCTCAGGCAGGAGAGATGGCTACAGGGTCACGCACAGATCTCAAGAGCCATGAGCAGAGAATGCAAGATGTGCAGCAGTGCGTTAACTCGTATGTGTGTGTTTGTGGAACGCAGGAATGAGTGGAGTTTCCACACTAATATCCATCTTTCTGTCAAACACAAACACATAACCTGTACAACTTTTGCGGCAAGCAAATTTCAACATCACTTTCAGTCAATTAAAAAATGTCCATCAAAAATAATTACTAGAAATGCAAAGCAATTTTTTAAGATTATTATTATTATTACTTATTTTCAGAAACATAGCTTAAGAGTAGAGAAAAGTAAAGTAGAAGAAGAGGAAACTACTCTTATCTTATATTTTATATGATACAAATATTTTTTTTTATGAACATTTCTAGAATTACAGCACAGTGGTCTCCGAAGTAAGTGAAGCATCTGAGGCCAATATGACTCAATTATTAACTTTATGAGGGAAAATACGTGTCTGTGTGTGTGTGTGTGTCAGTTGCTATCTGTTTGTAAGTCTTATTTTGTGTCATTTGTCAACTGATAAACTCCATCTGTCAAAGCTTCAGTCAAGAGAAGTTTTGGGCGAGAGCGGTAAACTCCGAGGAGTGTGTCCGATCTTGCGGTTGCGGTCGCACTGCTGCTAAGGCACGGCGGCGACCGCGATAGCATAAATCACACATGATCTGGCGAACAGGTTGGAGACGGCTCATCGTTCACTAGATCTAGAGCTCGTTCTCGAGGCTTGGAAACCCGTGCTGCGGTTTCTTCTCCCTCGGGGGCAGAGCTTGATGCAGCATTCATCTTTCTCTGAGGAGATTGATGTTGTTTGTGTAATGCGTATGCAACGCTTTTATTACATTGGTTAATTTTTATGTGAGTTTTTCTACACCAGACCGTGTTGACTCGTCTGGTTGTTGACTACATGTAATTCTGAAGAATAAAATGGCATATTTATCTGACTTTGTGAAGTTAGATGTACAGGGGCTCTTGGGATGTAATTTCTTGTGTGAGAACAGCTGTTCACCTCTCTTCCTCTGAGGAGGTTAAGACGGTCAGGGACTGATGGGCGGAGCAGTCCCAACCGTGTTCCAGCCCCTCGTGCTGGGGATGTCACATTTGTACTCCTTCTAGTGGAAAGCGGTTCTGCGGACCGTCGTTTTCGCTGGATAGCCTTCGTCATAACAAACTTACACCTAAGGCCTAGGATGTTTTGAGGTCCAGCTCCCTCTGGGGACGAGTGGTGTACACTGCATTACATGGTGCCCATCTCTCCCAGTGGCCTCCCAGGCCGGAGGCTTCTAGTGGAAAGCGGTTCTGCGGACCGTCGTTTTCGCTGGATAGCCTTCGTCATAACAAACTTACACCTAAGGCCTCGGATGTTTTGAGGTCCAGCTCCCTCTGGGGACGAGTGGTGTACACCGCATTACACGGTGCCCGTCTCTCCCCAGTGGCCTCGGGAGATCGTTCTGGCAACCCTGCCTGTTTTCCAGGGCGCAGCGATCTCAGGTGAGTGCTTCTCTCAGTTATCGCCCTGAAACATAGCGGTGCTAAGAGGCTCGCTACCTCTACGGAGGTCTCTAGAGCAGCTAGTATGGTCGTGCTGGTCTGCTTCAGGGCACCGAGCTAGTAGCTCTAGACAAACCAGAGGCCAGTCTTGCGAGACAGGTTCCCATAGGAGGTCACATGGCAGTGTGGGAGCCCCTGCCAAGTGTGCTTCATGGGGACCTGCCCCGAGCAGGCTCTGGTATAGTCTTCCTAGCAGACGACAGGGGTTTGAGGATTGTAATTTTTAGGAGACTTCAGCTACGAGAGTCCTGACGCTGCAGTTCAGGAGCTCAGAGGGCAGGCCCCTCTGGGGAAAGCAGTGTACACAGCATTACATGGTGCCCGTGTCTCCTCAGTGCCCTCGGGAAATCAATCTGCCAACCCTGCCGGTGTTCCAGCGTGCAGTGGTCTCCAGAGAGAGCTTCTCTCAGTTACCACCCAGAAATGTAGCGATGCGAAGAGGCTCGCGACCTCCTGGGAGGTTTTCAGAGCAGCTAGTTTGACCATCTCCTGCTGTTGCGCCACTTCAGGGCATCGAGCTTACTACTCCGATGACACCAGAGATCAGTCTTGAGAGGCTGATTCCCTCAGTAGACTATCTGGCAGCGTGAAAACTACTGCCAAATGTGTCTCAGTAGGTCCTGCACACTGTAGTGAAAGGTCACAGAATCCAGTTCTGGTGGGCCCCAAGCAGGCTCTGGTAATGGAACAGAAGGATGGAGGCCATCGAGGTGGCCCCTCCTCAGGTTGCAGAGTCTGGGTCCTACAGCCCGTACTTCACTGTTCCGAGAAAAGATGAAGTGCTGTGTCCTTTTTTAGATCTTTGCTTTTTGAACCACTCAGTCAGGGGACTGAAGTTCATCACGCTTGCACAGGCCAAGTCTGAGGACTGGTGTGTCATGATTTATCAAAAATGCACTTATCTCCATCCTTCTTTACCGGAAGTTCCTGAGGTTTGCTTTTTGGGGCAAAAGCCTACCAATACGGATCTTCCTCTGACCTTGCACTCCCACCCCACACTTTCACAACTCAACCACACTGACAATTGGTTGATTTTAGCTCAATCAGAGCAGATGACGGTTCAGCATCGAGGTGTCATTCTCGCTCACATGAAAGAGCTGGGGTTAAGACTTAACGCCAAGATCCCTGTGGGGACCCGGGGTAGAATAGGTCCCTAGCACCCCCTTGCTGTTCGTAAAAGGCGACAAATGGGGCAACTTGTTAGCCGTGAGTTGCGACTCGTGGAGGAAGAAGTCCTGGAATTTGAGGAATGTGATTAGCTGTGGCTTTTACAGGACCAACACAATGCTTTGGTTTCAACTTCATATAGACGAGTGGTTGGAGGGGCCCGATCCAATCAAGCGGCTAGTCATGAAAGTGGAGATTCCCGTAACCTCAAAAGGAAAGAAGTCACAGCACAGCACAAGAGCTCAACAACAAAAGTTTAGCCAGGAGAATAGATTACAGAAAGCTGACTCCCTTAAGGATGTAAACATGGCGGAACCCACAATTTCCCGCAGTCGGAGCTCCTCTCCTAAAAGTAGGAGTAAAGGCCAAGTACTGGTTTTACCAACATAATTAATACCAGTATTATTCAGTGGAACTGTCGTGGAGCAAAGGCAAATTTTGCAGAACTTCAACGACTAGTTATGATTCTCAACCCTTTTGCTTTCTGCCTCCAAGAAACTCATTTGTCACCAGACAGTCCTTTGTCTTTGAAAAAGTTTGTTAGCTTTAATGCATATGGTCCAAACATACATCGACCTTCTGGTGCCTCAACTATATTAGTTCAATTTTAAATCAAGACATGATCAAGTTGTCTTTACTACGTGTAGACTGGGGCATTCAAGACTTACCCATGGCTTTTATTAATAGGTGAAGTTCCTCCTTTATGTCTTTCATGGAACCTGTTTGCCATGTAAATAGCCATGATGCTAACATGGCGTAAAAACGTAATAAACAAACAAACAAACTTAACGCCAAGAAAAGTGTGCTTTCTCCAGTACAGAGAACCACTTATCTGGGCATGGTGTGGGATTCGACCACAATGCAGGCACGTATGTCACCGGATCGAGTTGACCCTCACTGCAGTCCCGAGAGTGAGAGAAGGCCTGTCACTCACTGTCAAGCAGTCTCTGAGATTGCTGGGTCTGATGGCAGCTGCATCCAACGTGAATGCTATTTTCCTGCTGTACATGGGACCCCTACAGTGGTGGCTCAAGACCAAGGGGTCATGAGTGGCAACCCTGCCCCTGGTCTGTGGAGTGGCTGCCATCCAACATGGCATATCATCTGCCCTGAGGATGCTGGCTTTACTTTCTCCCAGACTTAAGAGGTCACCATGTTTTGCTGTGCACCGACAACACAGCAGTGGTCTCTTACATCAACCACCAAGGAGTTCTGCGCTCACGCCTTTTATACAAACTAGTGTACCAGATCCTTGTGTGGTCCCAGGGTGAACTCCTCTTGCTGAAAGCAGTCCACATTCCTGGGCATTTTAATAAGGGAGCAGACATTCTGTTGAGACAGGGGCCGAGGCCCGGGGAATGGCGGCTTCACACCAAGGTAATGAAGCAGAGTTGGAGAGGTTGGCCAGACTTGGGTGGATCTGTTTGTGACTCGAGAGACATCGTGCTGTCACTTCTGGCTTCCTCTGACTCATCCAGCCCCACTGGTGTTAGTAGCCCTGTTCTGGCCAGGACGGGTATGGTTCCTGGGCCTGATTTCTCTTTTTGGCGGCTCTCCATGGGATTTTCCCCTCAGGAGAGATCTCCTCTCGCAGGCGGAGAGTGTGCCCCCACATGGAGCTTATAGGCTGCAGGTGTGGTCTCTGAGGAGGCACAACTCTTAGCTTCCGGTCTCTCAACTGAGGTTGTTGAGACAGTTCTCCAATCCAGAGCTCCCTCAATGAGGAAACTGTATGCTTTGAAGAGGAAGCATTTCACTTCTCGTTGCTGAGACCCCAGCTCGACCTAGTTAACTACCCGATTGGTACAGTGCTGGAGTTCCTGCAGGCTCTCCGCAGTGTTGGCCCACTCCACCCTGAAGGTCTAAGTGGCAGCCATGGCGGCCTACCGCTCCCCTCTCGGTGGCCAGTCAGTGGGCAGAAACCCTCTGGTTACATGTTTCTTCCATGGTACGCTCAGGCTGAGGCCTCCGGCCAGAAGAAGTGTATGCTAAGTGGTGATCAAAATGCTATCCTAAGCCTCGAGTTCTCTGATCTCCCCTCTCTTAGAGGTCAAGATTCACTTCACACTTCTGAAGTTGGCCATTGGACAGTTGTCCCCGATTAATTACTCATTACTCATGCTTTAGCGGTGCTCTTCCACACAAGGCAGAGATTTGAAAGTCTGGCAGCATGGGCATATTACAGCTTGCTGCATGTGACAATGCATTGATATAAAAAGACAAGAAACGATCGGTCTTTGCAAGAAAATGAATAGTATTTATGAAGTTATTTATGAAGTTAATAGTATCCATACAGTTTTTTGCCTCTGATGCACTTTAATGTCTGAACTGTCCTGAGTGTGTTCTGTCTTCTTCTTGTTCTTCTTGTTCTTGCTTTACAGAGGACTGCAGACTTATAAGTGCATTACTGCCACCTATCTCTCAAAAGCTGGGATTCCCACTCACTTCCATTATAAGAGTGAAAGACTTCAGCAGTTTGTTTTAAAAATCATAGTTTTTGTTCTACTGAAGAAACAAAGTTACGTACATCTTGCATGCTCTGGAGGTAAACAGGTAAACATAAAATGTTTAATTTTGGGTGAACAATCCCTTTAGGTTTTCCTCTGGCCAGCTGGCAAATCTGTGAGGGTAAATATTTGCCCACAAAAATATAATTTTATAAATGAAGTTTTATATATAATTAACAAGACATTCTTATGCGGAAGTTCTAAAGATGAATATTTCACACACTTCTTTTTGACATACATATGGTTTAAGGCCCGCTCACATCCAGTTGTAATCTAGATGCACATACAAATAATTTTGCCAATAAATGCAGATACATTAACAAATAGTGTCTGCATACTTTGCTATGTTTATTGATATTTATTTTATTTATATAATATTATGAATATACAATGATTTCTCAGGAAATAACATTAGCTGTCATGATTTATGAAAGAACATGTCAGGAAGTAAACAAGTGAAATACTCCATCATCGATTTAATTAGTCTGGAAAGACAGGCACCAACATGTTCTGGGGGAGAAGGTATTACACCTGGGCCAAATTAGCATTTTAATATAACACAGCACACACATGCACAGCTGTACACACCAAACACTATTTGAACAAAGGCAACTGTGAGAAGACATTCCTTGTGAGAAAAACTGAGAAAATTGATGGGCCTGTGTCCTAAACTCTTCTGTGTCCTGTGTGTGTGTGCGGGTGTGTTTTTCATATCTCAGGCTGTTGAGAAGGGTGTTAGCCCCTAGCACCACTTTGGGAAATAACAGTATGTCTGGGCATTCCAGGCGTGAATTCCTCATAGACATTTCCAACACGATTCTCCTACCCTGCTGTTTTTCTTTTCCTCACAGCTCAGAATGCTTGAAAGCTCCATAGGCGACAACAGACTCATCGCTTTGTCTAAACAGATAAGATAGTATCGAATCAATATGGATTATTTTTTCCTCACTAGAAAATAATTGAGACATGACCTCAATTCAGTGGCACCTTAAAGTGACTTTTGGTGATTATAATTGGTTGATTCACACACACACACACACACACACACACACACACACATACACATACACATATATATATATATATGTACATTTTATTTCTTTTTTGAATGAATGAATGAATGAATGGACAACCTTGGGTTATGATTTAATGTGCATTTATTACACCTTCAGAATGTATGTGGGTCATGTGTAAATTAATTAACTTTAAAATTGAGCACTGCAATTTCCATCCAATTTTGAGTCGATTTCTGAGTCGTAAAAATTTCACTGCTGTTTCTTGAAGGGGTCATCAGATATAACATTCATGTTTCGTTTGAACATAAATGTGTGTTGAAAGTGTGTGTACACACCCATCCTATAAAAATAAAAATCCACCTTTTTAACCCTTTCACTGCTGAGTTAAAAATATTCTAGTGGTCCTCCCAGAGTGAATTATTTCAGGCAAATGCTATTTTAGAACGTTTCCCCTTATTGTTTCCATGGCAATGCTTCATGCTTTTCACGTGACACACAGCGACCACAATAACACTGCATGACAGATGGATTGCTTTTATTTTTTTTATTTTTTAATCATAATATTCATAAACTTGCTTACCATATAATCAACGTATTCCAATTCACAAATGTGTGTAAATTTGTGTTTTGTCGTTTAAAAAACTTTCTAAATGATCTTGATCATAATCTGTAACGTGAGATGGGCGCCGCCATGTTTGGAGAGGGGGTTCAGCGAAAAATCGGCAGCTGTCAGCAGGAAGTGGCTGTCACTGGCAGCAGGAAGTGGCTGCCAATAAAACCGGATGGCAGCTGTCGCTAATACCCGGAAATTGGAGGAGGCTGCCGGCGGCAACAAGACAAATAAATAATTATATATATATATATATATGTATAAATGTCAGTATTGTATATTATTTTATTTAAAATATTGATCAAATATAAACAAAGAAATAAGATAATTTTGCTAAACGTTAACTCCCAGCTGAATGTTTATGCATGCATGTATCATTGTTTGTGTGAAATAAAACAATTTATATTTATTTATATACGAGAGTGGCACTTACTGGGTGTATGTTGTATATTTATTATAGGCTATATACACAAATGACTGAAAAGAGAGAAGTCTCAGAGACCTTTATTTAAAATCATATTTTGCGGTTATATTTGTAGTATTTCAAGAAACAACTATATATATATATAATAAAGTAGCTGTTAAATTTGTAACTGGGTTAGTAAGTTGTCAAAGTCAGTGCTTTACAATGTAAACAGTACAAAATATATACAGTAAGCAAGCAGACTAAAATATCAATCAGAATCACTAACAACAATCCGGAGGTATTTTCAAGACTCTTAGATCAGAACTGATGAGGTATACGGAGTTACTTCTCCAGCATCTTGCACCAATCACTGTACAACCCAGGGTGGATGTGCATCTTACCTCATTTTCCTCTTGCAACATGGTCAAGTCAAGCATCGTTTATTTATATAGTGCTTTTAATAATACAGATCAAAGCAAAGCAATTTTACAGTATTAAATAGAAAAATAGTGTGTCAGTCAATAATGCAGAAGGACATTAGTAAACTCAGTTTGTAGTCAGTTTAAAAGAGAGTTTATCATTCAATTCAGTGAGGTCATCCTTCAGCTCGGTTCAGTTTAAATAGTATCTGTGGAATCGTTTGCAATCATGTCAATGATATCACTGTAAATGAAGTGACCACAACGAAGCAAGCCAGAGGCGACAAGGAACCAAAACTCCACCGGTGACAAAATGGAGAAAAAACAAGGTCTTTACAGGGGATCTGTATCTGGGGCTCTAGTTGTCCTGGTCTCCGCTGTCTTTCAGGGCAGGAGAAGTCCATTCTAGGTGCGATCCACCATCTGGTCTGGATACGTACTCGATCCGGGTGACTGCAGTGACCTTCGAATAAGAAAGAAACAGATTAATATAATTGAAGATGTTAATATCTATACGATGTTTGATAGGGAGTTTGATAGGGTTTACAGAACTGGGCTAATCCGGTCATACTTCCTGATTCTAGGAAGAACTCTAGCTGCTGCATTTTATTATTCATAAGAAAATGGTGACTTTAATACCTAACTTGCTTTATTAACAGTAGACATGCATGCACAGCCATATTAATGATTATTCCCATTGCATCTTGTCATGTACAGAGCAGTGATTACATTTTCATGCATAATTTGCACACCTGGTAAGCAATTGTTGTAAACCTCGTCGCAGTGTCTGCAGGGTGTACATTTTGTTGAATTCCTGACATGGCTCAGACTTTTTCTCCATTTTGTTCCACCTGTATATTGAGATGAGGAGCATGAAAACAGCATTATTACAAAGATAAACATTCAGACATGGCAACTGAGAAATGTAATGTTATGGCACCTTTTTAAACCTCTAATCAAATATGTAAAAGAAGATACTCAGTCAAGCCAGCTGGATTGTGCCCCCTTTCGAAAGGAGTCTGTATACAGTACAACAGACTTCTGAATTTGGAACAAACCAAAGACGGACTTAGTAATGTAGCATCACCCTCCTCCAGGATCACGTAAAGAAGAATTTCCAACAGGACAGCATCTGGCAACTATTGGGTATTACACACACAAAAAAAAAAAGGTGTCAGTGCCATGGTTTTGTCTCAAGATGCACATCAGTAATGTTTTTTTTTTTTTTCTTTTTCTAAATGCATGTTTACAAAAGCTACTTCAATGTTCTAAATTTAACTACAGCCTTATCCTGGCTTAATCCAGGCCCTGTCTGTGAAACTAGACCTAAAAGTTATAAGGAATTATGAACCGGTCCATTATATTTTGTATAGATAATAAAAAATAAAAAAATAAAAATAAAAATGTTTTGCATTCACATGCTTACAACTTCAACTGGTACACAGAACAGTTCTGCACATGCATAGTATTAGAGAAAACACACCTCAATAGTGCAAAAAAAAAAAAAAAAGGATTCTTCTTTTAAGAACTCTTAAGTTAATGTATATCACACAATCTCCTGAAAGACTTAACATGCAAAAATATATGGTTAGTGTTGCACATTTATCTTCTATCATTCCAGTCAAACAAGATTCTTTTATATTATTCAATAGACTGTTAACACGCTAACAAACGTTAATATTTAATGGTACCTCAAACGTAATTTGAAGTTAATGGTAGGCCCCTAACAAGGTACACAAACAACGTTGCTACCACTAATTAGATTTCATTGAACAATTAAACCAAAGTAGCCAAAGTCTACCAAGTCGTTCACCAAGATAACAATTAAAATCAAACTTACAACGCAAAAAAACATTAATTACTCCGATGACCAATTTCTGAACTTACCGTTTGATCAATCGCAACCATTACTGAAGCGTTTGGGTGCAGTTATATCTGATTGGTTGCGCCCACGTTGGTCGATACTGATTGGCTCCCACCGAATGGCAGGTCCCGCCTACCATCCGGCTGCCAGTTACTGCCTTCCGGCTGTCAATGGCAGCCACTTCCTGCTGCCAGCTGCCGATTTTTTATCTGAACCCCTGCTGCATGTTTGTTCACGCTGCAGTTAAGAGTCCCGTCAGTCAGATTTAGCACAGGTAAATTCTTTAATTTCTCTCGAAATACATGCCAATAAGTGATCAGTGATCTGGGAGAAAAATAAAGTGAACTTTATAGTTACTTACACTATGTGTGTCTGATATTCATAAAACACATCAAATTATATTTGAATGGATTGTTATTGGTGCTTCTATAAACATCCATGTATATTTTACAAACTCTAAATGTATTGTTTTACTGGTACATATGTGGTTTTAAATGTCTAAAACCTAAAATAAACATTATGTGGTTAAAAACTACCATACTATCAGAGGCATGGAAATAAAAATCCCATATGTGGGACTGTACCGCTCAACAGGTTAAAATCCCCTTTGTCATATCAAGCTGTTCTGACACTCCTGTCAGAATGAGGTAGTTCTGCACAGGCCCCTCCCATGATGGTTGATTGACAAGGACATCTTGCCTTAGACCTACCCTGAGTGAGCTGTTAGCTGTCCGCCATGGTGTTGACTTTTGTGTTTTGGATATAATAATGAATAAAGCAGTCATAATTTACTCCCAACATCTGAGCCGCTGAAGATGCAGAGGATTAAAGTCACTTTCATTTTTGATTCATGATCCAGCTTGATAAACAAAATAATTGAGGAGGGTTTTTTATTAATCTTTGCAAATTGCCTTTCCTAATGTGCTAGTTAGCAAGTTTTATGGCTGAAGTTTACAGTCACTTGCAAAAGATGGTGAGCATGATTTCGCCAAGTACAACATGTTCCTGGATCAACATTCTTGTTGATACTGGAACAACATTCCAATCAACCAATCATAACTGATATATAACTTTTCAGGAAATATCTGTTTTAGGCTTACAATCAGGGTTAGGTGCTTCTACACTCTTGTTAATCAGATATAATTTCCCACTGATTTAAGGAATAAATTATGGGTAGGGTTAGGTTTAGGGGTAGGAGTTGGGATAAGTCTATATTTTTGGACAATAATGTTGATCCAGGATCATCAAAAGATGTTGATCCAGGAACATGTCTTACTTGGCAAACCCATATACATACTATTGTTCATGTTGTTAAGTGTTTTGTGTATCTTTTGAAGATGATTGACAGGTTTAACAACTACATGGAGTATTTCTTAAACTGAAGAAAAATAAATAAATAAATAGGCCCTTAAATAAAAAGGCTTGACTTGCTAATCAACAGTTTTATTTACCAGAACTCTTTTCTGCAGGCTCTAAATTATTAAGAAGTTTCCAAATCTGGCAGTTTGTCGGAGTTGTTGTTGTTGTTCTTGAATTACTTGTCAAGATAGTTTGGTATTGTTTGCTTAAGTGTGTGTGTGTGTGTGTGTGTGTGTGTTTCCAAGCATACGTGTGGCCTTTATCAATAATGCAGAACTAGACAGAGCTGGCTGTTAACAGGAAATGAGTTCTATGCACAGTAGGACTTTCTTCTGTGACATTTACAGGCGTCCGGATCTCCACACATGCCCTGGCCACCCACCAGCCCAACGAGTGGCTCTAATGACACCCCCCACGGCCACACGTGCTCAGGATATGCAACAAACACCTGTTAGATGGGAAAGCTTGAGGTAACGTGGGTGCACACAAGTTATTTCTTCCATTCTTATGTTTGATTGCGTCTGATGTTGATAACCTTTACAAATATAAAGCCTGTGTTAAATACTTCATTAGCTGCAATTCTCACCTCACCCACTCTTCTCCGAGCCCTTTTTGTTGCCCCCCTTCTGTGTCTCCACAGTGGTATCTCCTGACGTCTGACACACGTCTCTTCCCCTGACACCTGAGCTCCTCATTAATGCCAGTGCTACTGGGAAAAAGACTGGAACAAGGAAGAATGGCTGAATTAAATTATGCACAATCTACTGTTAGACAGAAAAAGAGACAAGAGGGATGGGCTGATGAATAAAGAGACAGCGAGGCAGAGAGGGAGAGAACAGCTGAGGATTTGAAGATCTGGGTTGAAAGAAAATTCTCTCTTGCAGGCCATATTTCACTCTGTTTTCTCCCAGTCTTGATTCATAATTTAACTCTAGTTATTAACAGTCCCATTTAGTTACTGATGAATATTGTGCACCAGACTTTTTGAGAATCTCTAGAAAGCATTGTGTGATTATCTATTCATTCATTGCAGTGGTTTGCTGCACTTCAAAATAAATTCATATTTTAAAAATTGATCAAAAACCAAATATCTGAGATAATTCAACAAGAGCGCGTGTGGATCAACGGATTGCCATAACATAAATTGTTTATTTTAAAATCTGGATTTTTAAAAGCTTTTCTTTTTTCAGTTTAGATAAAAATGGTGTAATAAAACTGTAAGACATTGTTCCTGCTTCTTATTGGGATTTTTTTTTTCATTTGCTTCTGCTGACACCAAGTGGATACAGGGTGACATTACAAAAGCACAACATCCAGTAACAGCTTGTAAGTTTGTATCTAATTTTGTTTATTTTGTTATATTAATCACGTTAGCACATGTTTTCTTTTTTCCTTTTTTTCCCCTTTTATCCTAACCCCAAGCTTTTGAATGGTATTTGATATTAATAACAAGGAAAGTTACTTGAGCACCAAATCAGCATATTATAATGCTTTCTGAAGGATTGTGTAATGACCTTCTGAAGACTGGAGTAATGGCTGTTAAAAATTTTACTTTGCCACCGCAGGAATACGTTATATTTTAAAACAGAAAATTACAATACATTAGTTGATTTAAATTGAATTATTTTAGTTAAAGTTAGGGTTACAGTGTATGTACAATATACATACATACAGCACAACCACATAGTGATTACTTCATATAGAACATTTACTTACTGTATGTTTGTCAGGAATATGTCATTCCCTGCCACCAAAAAACACACCATCCTGCAACTTAAATCTTCAGAAGCAATGCATGTGCGAAGTATTGAAAATCAAAATAAAGCTCTGTAAACATACATATCCCATAAGGGAATGAAAAGTTCTACATACACTTCAGCCCCCACTTCACCACCACTTGAACACTTACAGGAACACTTACTTGAACAAATACAGGAAATATGTCATGCAGGTAGACAAGTCAAGTCAATTCCCCTTAATTTATTTAGCGCTTTTAACAATACATATTGTGTCAAAGCAACTGAACAGCATTAAATAGGAAAATAGTGTGTTAATAATGCAAAAGTGGTCAAGCGCAAAGACTGCACTTGTGCAAAGTGTGTGTATTTGGACAAGCCCAATGTCTTGCAGTGTGAAATTATATTGGTGGTGACCCACAGCTAATGAGAGAGCTGCTGTATGTGAATGTGAAAAGATTGAGATGTAGTCTTAGGTCATTCTCCTTCTCATGCATACAATTTGTAAACAAAACAGAGTTGTTTGGGATTCTTCCTAAATAGTATATGTAATGTGTGACCCCAGTTGGTGATCCGTTGTGTAATGTGCAAATCACAGTAAGTTCTTGATACCAAAAACAGGCGTGTAATGTGAAAGGAACAGCAGTCCGCGACTTTGAAAATCATATAGTTTATGCATTGTTTGTAACAGTAACTGAATACATTCTACTTAAATACATAATGTTTAATATATAGTACTACATAAATGTAATGCATCCCTGCTCAATCAATCTGTAACCAAAAGCTTTTGAACAATAGTGTTAGGTTGAACACATTTATGCAATTTGGAGTCCAAGTCTGTGTATCTATGAATATTATAATAGAAAACAGCAAGGAAATATAACAAGGAAGTATAGTGATTGTTTATAAAGTCATTGCAAAGGAAAACAAGGAGATATGAAAGAGAACTAGAACAAACAGACAACACAATTGTTGTGAATTCCAACTGTGAATATAATGAACATATTTTTAAACAAGCATTTCTGACTGCTCTGCAAAACATTGATTAAAAAATAAAGAAGAAGAAGAAGATGCAGATAAAATAAAGCAATAGATTATTGCAAAATGTATTAGACATGGACCTGTTGTAGAAACCTAAATGTATCATAAAGAAATGTTAAACAGATCACAAGGGTCAGTCTTTGCTACCCAACAGTGCTTTTGCTGAGCTTACCATTACAGTCCTGAATTCTCACAGACTTGTCAGGCTGTAGACAATCACGTAAGCTACATTCTTCTATCAGCTGTTTGTACAAAAGAAAACTGTGTCACATTTAGCAAATCTGAACAGTCTTTTTCTCAAAATCGTGACATGACAGGCATACTAGACAAGATAATCTATGGATTTGAACTCAGTCAAATATTAGGGAAAGTGTACTGTGCACTGTAGTAGAACCTGATTTTTACCATGTACGACATGTTCCTGGATCAACATCTTTATTGACCCTCGAACAACATTATGATTAACCAATCAGATTTGAAGAACCAGTTTATAGTTTTGTAAAGTTTAGGCATCCATTCAGTGTTTGGTGCAGTTTCATTCATCTATCATTTTCCTCTGATTTTAGGGATTTACTCATGGTTAAAGTTAGATTTAGGTGTAGGGATATGGTCAAGACTAACTTTTTGGATTAAAATGTAGTTCCAGAGTCAACAAAATATGTTGATTTAGGAACACATCTAACTCAGCAAAATTAGGACATGTGTATGTTTGTGGACAGCTCAAACAATAAAATAGTTTTCTTTAAAAGTCTTAATTGTCTTATTGTAAATGAGTCATCTATGCATGTTATTCTAAAAAAAGAAGATTTGTCATCATTACCTTAATGAAATTACCATAATTTATTTTTCTTCTCCTGCAAAAGCTTTCCTTTTTGTAGAACTTTGTTTATACAAAAAAAAAAAAAAAAAAAAAAAGCAGATTTTCAAACGTTTCAGACTTTTGGACCCCACTCTATTCAAACACAGATGACAGCAAAAGATACTGACACACTGCATTGGACTGATTTTCCTATGTGTATTGAGTTAACAAAAGGGAGGAATTTAAAGAACATTTATATATATATATATATATATATATATATATATATATATATATATATATATATATATACAGTAGGGATCGAAAGTTTGGGCACCCCTTGCAGAATCTGTGAAAATATGAGTAATTTTCAAAAAATAAGAGAGATCATACTAAATGCATGTTATATTTTATTTAGTACTGTCCTGAGTAAGATATTGTGCATAAAAGATATTAACATTTAGTCCACAAGACAAAAAAAATGCTGAAATTATTAAAATAACCCTTGGTTCTTAGTACTGTGTTCTGTTACCTGATGATCCTCGACTGTCTGTTCTATTTAAAAAGATTCAAACATTCACTGATGCTCCAGAGGGAAACAAGATGCATTAAGAGCTGGGGGGTGAAAACTTTTGGAATTTGAAGATCAAGGTAAATTGTACTTAATTTGTGTACCGGGAAACATACAAGTATCTTCTGTTGCTTACGAAGGGCAGAACTAAATGGAAAAAAATTATATTTCAACAAAATAAGACAAATTTGGCCATCTTCATTGTGTTCAAAAGTTTTCACCCCCCAGCTCTTAATGCATCTTGTCTCCTTATGGAGCATCAGTGAATGTTTGAATCTTTTTAAATAGTTGTGTTTGAGTCCCTCAAATGTCCTCAGTGTGATAAGGTGTATCTCAAAATCATACAGTCACTGCTGGAATTCAAATATGCAAAGATGCTGGAAAACTGAAGAATCTGCAGGACCTTAAAGATTTTTCTGAAGAACGCTGCTCAGTTTAACTGTTCAGAACAAACAAGGGACTCATGCACAACCATCACAAAACAGAAAGACAGTCGAGGATCATCAGGTAACAGAAAACAGTACTAAGAACCAAGGGTTCCCAAACTTTTGAGTGGGGTTATTTTAATAATTTCAGCAATTTCTTTGTCTTGTGGAATAAATGTTAAAATATTTTATGTACAATATCTTACTCAGAACAGTACTAAATAAAAAATAACATGCATTTAGTATGATCTCTCTTATTTTTTGAAAATTACTCATATTTTCACAGATTCTGCAAGAGGTGCCCAAACTTTCAATCCCCACTGTACATATATATATATATATATATATATATATATATATATGTGTGTGTGTGTGTGTGTGTGTGTGTGTGTGTGTGTGTGTGTATGTATGACTGACAGAAAACAGTTATTGCACAAAATGCTTTATTGTACATTTGTGGTCATTATTAGAAAAATTATGCAAAAATGGCTTACATTACTATTATTAAAGGTTACAGTGCAATAATTATTTTCTGTATAACTTAATTTATTCTATTATTTAGTGACAGTTTGCAGATTAAAATAATAGATGGACACATATGTGATGTCATTTAAACAGAAATGCAGTACTTAGTAGATATCAAACAATTTAATAGACAAAGCACATCCCTGATTATCTGACTTCTTCATGACGAATCTCATGCAGAAAGCTTTGCATCATCACACTCTAAAGATTAAAGAAGACTGTTGGCCAGTGTGGCAATCTGTTTGATTTGGACATGCCTCTGACATCACTAGTTTGGCCTTGGCAGACGATACCTTGTGTTTACATGTGCTGCAATAAAATGAACACATTACCTACTGACATTCTTTTCTCTCTTTTCCACTGGATCAACATTGATAAAAGACTGTGAGTGTGATAAGATACACGCATGGCCTGTGATGTTCTACAGCTTAATCTTTGGTGTATTTTTTAAATGTTATGTGAAAATGGAGATTTTTTTTATTGTGCAATATATAAAAAAATCTAATCCTTTGAATGCCTCTTTATCATTATTCTTATCTTTACACAGGTTTTCCTATACCATTATAATGCCAGCAGCTGCGAAAAAGAAAAAGAAAAACAAGAAATTCCAGCGGATTGTTTTTTTTTTTTTTTTTTTTTTTTGTCAAGTGTGTCTTTTTAAACTGGATTGGTGTTCTGTGCCATGATCATGAATCCACGATCCTCTTGGAAGGATTTTTTTTTTTTTAGATGATCCAATCAGAAAGGCAATTAGTCCAATGTTTGTGTTAATATTTCTGTCTACTGTTTACTTATTTCTATTCCACAGCATCAGCCATTTAATTTTAGTTTTGTTGCAAAAAGAATTTCGTAAACACCTAATGAGATGCTTTCTGTCTAGTACAGACACTTTAAACATATTTGTCATTCTTACTGTCATATTTTTCATGAATACATTGAATTCTCTATTCTAAAACTCTTCAAACACAGTTGCTGGGAACCAATAGTATTAATGTTATTATTATACTTATTTTCTTTCTCTATATCTCTCTTTTATTCTGTCTGCCTTGGTATTTTTCTTCTCTGTTGTCATGTGATATGGAGAGACTGTGATTAATATATTCCTGTTTTAGGAGTGTGAAGTTTTAGAAAAAACAATGCATCAGCCATCATCTGACAAACCTAGAAACAAATGCATTCACATAGAGAGAAATAGAAAGAAAGCTGTAGAGTGTGTAGACTGGAACTGAAACAAAGAGATGAAAGTGGGTGAGGAATCTATACACCTCCTCATGAGAACAACAAGCAGGAGATAAACTGAGTTGTAAAAGCTATTTTACTAGGATGATTAGTTTACTGCCTTATCAGTACAAGATAACCATTCACCACTGTTTCTTAACAATAAGAGCCTTAGACTGTGTTGGAAAGAGGATTATAATATATATATATATATATATATATATATATATATATATATATAAATGTCACCAATAAACACAATATTTTATACATAGTCCAATTCATAATGTCTCATAATTAAGCATATCCTATGAACAAGAGTTCTGTTGTTTTATTGGCGGAGCATAAACAAGAAGCCCCAAAACAAGATTGTGACATTGCTTTTTAATACAAAAGTTTATAAACAAGGTTTTGATACTAAGTAATTTACACAATGTTGACAGTTGCTTTGTGTATTATTGTTCCTCAAGCAAACATTATTTCAAATTAAGGTAACTTATTTTCTGCATTCAAAATCACAAACTTCCCTACTATAAAGTAGGCAAAGGAAAAATCAACATTATGTAAAGACTAATATGTCTGAATTCACAGTATTACAGGTAGAACCTATTACTTGCGCGTATCGGATGGGCACTATACTATCCCGTGATAAGGCCACGGGAGAGGATTTGTGAATGTCACTGAAGTGACTCATCTGATGTAGGTCACATGACAGTTCAGAGGCTGAATCATTGAAGGATGCGATGGCCACACTTTCGAAGGTAAGACCTGGGGCCAGTTTATTTATCTTAGACTGTAAATAAAAAGATGGACAACACACCTTCAAACACTTCCTTTTAAGAAAAGTGAAGCCGCCATTGTCCCAAGTCCGTGCAGTAGTGAGAAGATCCTGAAAAAAAGTATCTTTTCGTTTTTGTAGATTTTGTTGTAACTGATTTTTAAAAAGTAATGACTAGTCTTGCGGAAATAAATGAGATGAATAATTTAAAATTTAATTAATTTAATTAAAAAAGTCTAAGCAGTTTATGCAACCCTGGTGTTGGATAATGTCCCCTTGGTGTTGTTAAATGGGATGGTTTACCCAGAGCCAAAGAAACATTTCTCATTTTTCTCAACTGCTCTGGTCTAGCCTACAGAGGATTGCTCTTGTCGCCTAGCAACTGCGGCAGCGGGCGTTTGTTCTGGACTTTAAAAAAAAAGGTTATGTTCCACTGTCTGAAAACAAAACAAAGTTCACAACCTGCCTAAATATGTTCACCTTTGTCCATTTATGCACACTATTAAGTATAAACTATCTATAAATTCACACCCTAGGAAGATGTCAACGTTTAAACATTAAAAGTGTTTTTGTAACATCACGCATCCCATCAAGCAGTGCATGCACTTTTAGTAGCAAGATAAGTAAAAAAGTAATATATTTAAAATGCCTTTTTTTCATAATAAGTTTAGATGAATCTATTAGCATATTTACTGATATATCACTTACTGATTTAAAAATATATATAATTACACTTTATTTGGAGTATTTGTGTACAATGCACATTTCTTAACAATAAGCCTGAAATGTGTTTTAATATCAATATTGATGAGGATTATATGGTATTTGAATAATGGGTCTTTAAATGCAAGATATTTAAAGTGTACTTAAAATATATTTACAATAGTTCCACTTCAGAGCAATTAATATACTTCAGTGTATCTTCAGTTGGACTTATTCACTACAGCTGCACAATTAAAGTTCATGAAGTACAACATTAGTTCCCTATCTGTCGGTCACTACGAGTTCTGTCGACCGACAAATGGGGTCTCACTTGGGAGGCCAATCATCTCTGATTTTAAGAGAAAACGCCAATGAAATTGGCAAGTGGATTAACACACCTGAGCCACTCTCCGTGCCAACGGGTATAAATAGGGCGACAGGTGCATCCACTCATTAGATTTTTGCTTCGGAGCCGAGTAGTTGATGACAAGAAGTCGCTACAAAGCCATCATCTTTGTTTTGTTTGAAGCTGTTCCTGGTCAGTGTGACGGCGCGTTACAGAGGTGTCCCTGTGAGACGGCGATTCCCCTGGGCGCTTCGGCTAAAAGAGACAGTTTCTAAAAGAGCAAATCACGGACGATTCGCGTCTTTTTCAAGATGCCGTTTCGTCCGTGTCCTTCTGGATGCGGTCGTTTCCTGTCTTCGGTTGACGGTCACGAGCGTTGTCTGCAGTGTCTGGGCGTCCAACACGCTGAGGCTGCGCTCGTGGATGATTCATGCGTCTACTGTGGGCTTATGAACATGGCAGCGCTGCGATCGCGTCTCTCACTCCTCAAGGGGAGTGCAGCAGACCCCTCTGTCGCCACCCGTCCCGGTCTCTCTGGCTCGAGCAGAGGGCCGCCGGCTGGCGCTCTGGGAGATCTGAGGATCACAGTGAGAGCTTCTCCGCCGGGCCATGCCCCACGGACCTCTCACTCCTCACGCAGCGACTGTCCCGTGCAGCTGCCGATTGATTCTGCTGGGCCATCTCACAGCGGTCCCAGCGTGTCTTTCGGTGCGCCGCCCGAAGACCAGATGTCGATTGCTGCATCGGGGGATGGGTTATCGACCTCTGAGGATGAAGGTTCGGCGGGGCTGCCCCCCTCGGGTGTTGTCGCTGCTGCCGAATCGGACTTGGAATTGTCGGCCATGCTTGCCCGGGCAGCCGTGAGTATCGGGCTGGAGGTGACTACACCGCCCAGTCCCGAGCCCTCGCGGCTGGATGATTGGTTTCTCGGTGCGGGACGCGGCTCACAACCTCGTTCTGCTCCGGTGCCTTTCTTCCCGGAGGTGCATGAAGAGGTGACGAAGTTGTGGACGGCCCCTTTCACGGCCAGAAGCCGCTCCTCTCCCTCTTCCATCCTCACCACCCTTGACGGCGGGGCAGCCAGGGGGTACGTAGAGGTTCCCCAGGTGGAGAGGGCGGTTGCAGTGCACCTGTGCCAGCAAAACGCCGCCACTTGGAGGAATCGTCCATGTCTCCCGTCCAAGGCCTGTAAGCTGTCGGCCGCACTCGCTGCCAAGGCTTACAGTGCTGCGGGCCAAGCTGCCTCTGCCCTGCATGCCATGGCCATCCTGCAGGTACACCAAGCCAAGGCACTCAAAGCAATGCACGAGGGTGGTACCGACCCGGGGTTGATGCAGGAGCTGCGCACGGCGACTGACTTCGCCTTACGGGCGACGAAGGTCACGGCGCGGTCCCTCGGGAAGGCGATGTCCACGCTGGTGGTCCAGGAGCGGCATCTCTGGCTGAACCTGGCTGAGATGAGGGACATCGACAAAGCTCGCTTTCTCGATGCTCCCATCTCCCAGGCAGGCCTGTTCGGTGTCACTGTCGAGGACTTTGCCAAGCAGTTCTCGGCGGTACAGAAGCAGACTGAGGCCATCCAGCACATCCTGCCCCGACGTGTCTCTCCGGCTGCCACCGTTCCGTCGCGGGTAGCGCCTCACCCTGCTCGTCGCCGTGGGCGCCCCCCTGCGTCCTCCACACCAGCTCCGCTCCGTGCTGAGAGTTCTTCGAGGCCGGCGCATCGAGCCCCGCGCAGGAGAGTGGCGCCCCCCGTGTCACTCCCAGCTGCGAAGTCCTCGAGGAAGTCGACTAAGCGGCCCTGACATGGGCAACTCGGAGATGCGGAGAACTGCTCTTCAGGAGATGGCGAAGACAGCGCCACTCCTTCCCCCGGAGGAGGGCCGGGTGGAGAATCTTCAGTTTCTGTTTTGTTCTGTTCCGCCACTGGTCGAACGGCCAGTGGCACCCACATTTTCAACAAAAGAGCAAATTCTCCTTCCTCCGAGTTGCAAGGCTCGTGGGTTGACAATGAGCGATGCACAGCTTCCTCACTCTCACCCACGATGCCCCCTTTCGCCAGCGGCCAAGAGGTCGCGGTTCGGAGACGCAACGCCTCTCCACGCGTCTCTGGCCAGTTCCTCCGGGAACACGGGGAGTGTGGTTGCGATGACCCAGGACGCAGTGCCTTCTGGGCCTTCCGGCATGACTCCCCATCGCTGCACCACTGCGGGTATGTCGACTGTCCCTTTGGTGCCACTTGTACGGAATCTGGGAGCGTGGCTTGCGCTGCCCAACCCGTCACGCTGGCTCATCCGGACGGTCCGACTCGGCTATGCGATTCAGTTCGCCCGGCGACCCCCCAAGTTCAATGGCATGCTCGAGACTTCGGTGGCAGTCCAGGACGCCCCTGTCTTGCGCGAGGAGATTGCTGTCCTGCTGGCGAAGGATGCAATTGAGCCGGTCCCTCCAGCCGAGATGAGGACGGGGTTTTACAGCCCTTACTTCATCGTGCCCAAGAAAAGCGGTGGCCTTCGACCTATCCTTGATCTGCGAGTCTTGAATCGGGCCCTACTCAAGCTCCCGTTCAGGATGTTGACGCAGAAACGCATTATCAAATGCGTCCAGCCCCAGGACTGGTTTGCAGCGATCGACCTGAAAGACGTGTACTTTCATGTCTCTATCCTCCCTCGTTACAGACCGTTCCTGCGCTTTGCTTTAGAGGGTCAGGCATGGCAGTACAAGGTCCTCCCCTTCGGGCTCTCCCTGTTCCCCCAGTGTCTTCACGAAGGTCGCGGAGGGTGCCCTTGCCCCACTCTGGGAAGTGGGCATCAGGATCCTCAACTATCTTGACGACTGGCTCATTATGGCCCGGTCCCGAGAAGAGTTGTGCGATCACAGGGACTTCGTTCTTCGGCACCTCAGTCAGTTGGGGCTTCAGGTCAACCGGGAGAAGAGCAAGCTCTCCCCTGTGCAGAGAATCTCTTATCTCGGTATGGAGTTAGACTCGGTGAGTAAGACGGCACGTCTCACCAGCGAGCGTGCCCAGTCAGTGCTGAACTGCCTGAGTTCCTTCAGAGGCAGGACAGTGGTACCACTGAAACACTTTCAGAGGCTCCTGGGGCATATGGCATCCGCAGCCGCAGTCACGCTGCTCGGGTTGCTTCATATGAAACCACTTCAGCACTGGTTACACTCCCGAGTCCCGAGATGGGCATGGCGCCGCGGTACACATCGTGTCACCATCACACTGATGTGTCGCCGCCTATTCAGTCCCTGGTCGGACCTTGCTTTTCTACGGGCCGGCGTGCCCTTAGAACAAGTGTCCCGGCACGTTGTTGTCACAACAGATGCCTCCAACTCGGGCTGGGGCGCGACATGCAACGGGCAGGCAGCTTCAGGGTCCTGGACAGGACCTCGACTGCTTTGGCACATCAACTGCCTGGAGTTGCTGGCAGTGCATCTAGCTTTGCGACGGTTTCGTCCGCTAGTGCTGGACAAGCACGTGTTGGTCCGCACGGACAACACTGCGGCTGTTTTGTACATCAACCGACAGGGCGGTCTACGATCACGTCGCATGTCTCAACTCGCCCGCCATCTCCTCCTCTGGAGTCAGATGTGGCTCAAGTCGCTGCGCGCTGTCCACATCCTGGGGGAGCTCAATCGTGCAGCCGACGAGCTCTCACGACAGCTCACTTTCCCCGGGGAATGGCGACTCCATCCCCAGACGGTCCAGCTGATCTGGAGTCGATTCGGGGAAGCCCAGGTAGACCTGTTTGCTTCCCATGAGTCCTCCCACTGCCAGCTGTACTATTCCCTGTCCAAGGTCCCCCTGGGCACAGATGCACTGGCACACAGCTGGCCTCTGGCTTTACGCAAGTATGCGTTTCCCCCAGTGAGCCTGCTCGCACAGACTCTGTGCAAGGTCAGGGAGGACGAGGAACAGGTCCTGTTGGTTGCGCCTTACTGGCCCACCCGGACCTGGTTTTCGGAACTCATGCTCCTCGTGACAGCCTCTCCCTGGCGCATCCCCCTGAAGAGAAACCTTCTCTCTCAGGGGCTTGGCACCATTTGGCACCCGCGTCCAGATCTCTGGAACCTCCACGTGTGGCTTCTAGACGGGACGCGGCAGACCTAAGTGATCTGCCCCCAGCGGTGGTAGACACTATCACTCAGGCTAGAGCCCCTTCTACGAGGCAGGCCTATGCTCTGAAGTGGAGTCTGTTCACGAATTGGTGTTCTTCTCACCGAGAAGACCCCTGGAGATGCCCGGTCAGAGTCGTGCTTTCTTTCCTGCAAGAAAGGCTGGAGTGTGGGCTGTCACCCTCCACCCTGAAGGTGTATGTGGCTGCCATTGCAGCCCATCACGATGCAGTGGACGGCCGGTCCCTGGGGAGGCATGACCTGATCGTTAGGTTCCTGAGGGGTGCCAGAAGGTTACATCCTCCTAGGACACCCCTGATTCCCTCCTGGGACCTCACTATTGTCCTGGCGGGACTTCAGAGGGGTCCCTTTGAGCCGCTGGATTCGGTTGAGCTGAAGTTCCTGTCTCTCAAGACAGCACTCCTGATCGCGCTCACTTCCATCAAGAGGGTCGGGGACCTCCAAGCATTTTCGGTAAGTGAAGAGTGCCTTGTGTTCGGGCCGGCCTACTCTCACGTTGTCCTGAGACCCCGGCCTGGATACGTGCCCAAGGTTCCCACCACTCCCTTCCCGAGACCAGGTGGTGAACCTGCAAGCGCTGCCCCTGGAGGAGGCAGATCCAGCCTTGTCGTTGCTGTGTCCCGTAAGAGCGCTTCGCATATACGTGGACCGCACCCAGAGCTTCAGAAGCTCTGAGCAGCTCCTGGTCTGCTTTGGAGGTCAGCAGAAGGGGAAGGCTGTCTCTAAGCAGAGGTTGGCCCACTGGATAGTGGACGCCATCGCCTTGGCTTACCATTCCCAAGGCGGGCCGTGCCCCCTGGGGGTGAGGGCCCACTCCACATTGAGTGTGGCCTCCTCCTATGCGTTGGCGCACGGCGCCTCTCTGGCAGACATCTGTCGAGCTGCGGGCTGGGCGACACCTAACACCTTTGCGAGGTTTTACAACCTCCGTGTAGAGCCAGTTTCTTCCCGTGTGTTGGGTAACAGGTAATTGGCGGGAAGGGCTGGCTGGGTGTCTCGCTTGCTGCGCCATTCCCCCTAACACGGGGATGTGAGCGCCTTCTTCTCCCAGTAGAGTTCCCCGGTTGGCGTACCCTGGTCGAGCATCCTCCAGCACCCTCGGCGTCAGACTTGGCGGAGCAGTCTGTCGCCAGGCCCAGTACTGGCGTTAGCATGCCCGGAGCCCGGTCAGCCCCTGTACTGGGCTAGGTGTCCATATGGCTGGGTTCCCTACGGGTAATCCCATATGTGTATTCTTCCACGGTAAGGTTTCCCTCTTGGCAAACCCTTGTCTTCCCTTGACAGATCGTTCTGTCAGTCTCTTCTGGCAGCCGATCCATCCCTACTCCAAGGTAGGACCTGCCTCAGAGACCCCTTCCATATGTAGTACTGCCCCCTGGGTCAGTCCATATCGGTATATCCACATGTCACCTCCCTACGGGTAGGATGTGGTCTCCGTAGCGACCTTTTCCTAAAGGCTCGCTTCCCCATTGTCTTGCCAGCTGAAAGAACAAATAGGGAAGATTTGAAGCAATCTTTCACTGAAGGTTGAAATCCCTTCCATTTACTTTATGTGGGCGGAACAGCAGCATGGCCTTCTCCAGCAGCGATGTACTCACCCTTTGGCCCCTTCGGTACCAAGGTCAGTGAATTTGCGCTGGGGCTTTGAGAAGGTTACGACCTTAAGCGTAGCTTTTGTGGCACGCCAAGGCTTGTCAACAATTGCAGCGCCTCAGGGTTGTGACGAGGTTCAGGTTATGGCATTTTCCATAGGACCCCATTTGTCGGTCGACATAACTCGTAGTGACCGACAGATAGGGAACGTCTCGGTTACGTACGTAACCCTCGTTCCCTGATGGAGGGAACGGAGACGTTATGTCCCCATGCCACAACCTTGAACCATTCGCTGTTGCCGGGACACGTTCTCGGCTCCTCAGCGTAAAACCTAATGAGTGGATGCACCTGTCGCCCTATTTATACCCGTTGGCACGGGGAGTGGCTCAGGTGTGTTAATCCACTTGCCAATTTCATTGGCGTTTTCTCTTAAAATCAGAGATGATTGGCCTCCCAAGTGAGACCCCATTTGTCGGTCGACATAACGTCTCCGTTCCCTCCATCAGGGAACGAGGGTTACGTACGTAACCGAGACGTTGTTCCAGTTTAGCAGACTATAAGTATACCAGTTTAGTACACCACAAGTATAATTGCATGGTATTTTTTAAGTATACATGTTTTTTTATGTTTTTTTATTTTTTATAAATTATATAATATATACACTTTTTTTCTCACTAATGTAGTCTTCAACTGTTTAACATGTAATGTTTTATTATACTGGCATTTTAAAAAACATTATGTTATGAATGATTTTTGGGTGAGTTATCATTGTGGTGAAGTGTCAAGCATGTTTCCACACAATGGATTAATTTTTTCTCTACTCTAACACATGTAGGATGAGCTAAAGTGAACTCAGTATAAAATTAGACGTGTCCAGATAAACTCATTCTATCATGTGGAACTGCTGTCCATGATTGAATTAGGTACAACCAAAAACCTTTATTTACTTAAATGTAAAAGTGTAATCTGGCATTTTCTCCCAAACAGTCATCATCACCAGCATTCAGTGAATCTTGTGATGGTCCAGACTGCAATGGATCTATCAGTTGTACTTGTATATTGCAAATGGGTCATTCCTGGGATTCGGTAACATTTCAACTTTTTTCCAGCTACTTATGATTCATTTTCTACACATCTCACATAATTAGGCACATATCAAACCTCCAAAAAATTCTATTTTCCTACCTCAGACATTAAATACGTTTTATTAATTAAAGTTTAACCCCTGTAACAAACGGACAAAATAAGATTAGTTTAAAAAAAGATTTTACACAGCACTTGTTATCAAACAAACTGCTCATATGTTTCTACAATTTAATGATAACAAATGTAACATCTATCATATTTTTTTTTTTTTTTAATTTTAGGAATGAAGTTAAAAATCTATGGACTCTTTTGTTTTGTAAAAAAAATATTTTACACAATACACAATTTTATTGTTTTAGTCTTTACTATGTCAGATGGCAATTAGCAAGTACTGTGTTCATTCCCAATTCCATATTGTCTTTTTGTTTCTGGGCCAACATATCTGCATGCACAATGAGTCTCTAGGTTACACATGTAACCATGGCTCCCTGAGGGATTGAGACGCTGGGGCAGTGTGACCATGCTCTGAATTACATGAGTAATCAGTCCAGTAAATGGGTGAGATGTCATGGGAGGGGTGACATAGCGACCAGGAAACTTAAAAGTACGTGCAATGACATATTTGATTGCGAGCATCCTGAACTTCAGTCTCATGACTGAGCGGTTCAACTGATGCAGATCTAGAATAGGACGCAACCCTCCATCCTTCTTCAGAACTATGAAGTAGCGACTGTAGAACCTGGACTCTTTGTCACGAAGAGGGACCACCTCGATGGCCTCCTTTCTCAAGAGAGTGTGGCATATTTGTGTCAGGGTTGTAGTTTTTCACTCAAAATGAAACCTCCCTGAATATAATACGCCTCAAAAATAGGAATAAAAAGTATTGTATTTCTAGCACCACTAATAAAGATACCTGAATGATGCATTTTCTGGTAAATAACATCACATATGAGTGGAGTCTAAATCATTATGGGTGTAGAATGGTTAGTGTGATGTGGTTGAATTCAGACTGAGGGACAAACTGTAATTTTAAAGTCTGTTTTTCATAGAATATTTTTTTTTTTCACAAGAAAGGAACACAAATAATTGCTTACATTATTGCCAAAAATCATAGATTATCTAAGATAGATATAAGACATCATTTTATAATGTCTTAAAAAAATTAAATAAAAAAATAACATAGCCATCAGCCATTACTCAAGTCTTCAGTGTCACATGGCCCTTCAGAAATAATTCTCATTTATTATCAATATCCTGATTTTGTAACCTGTGATTCCTATTAACTTTTTGTAAAAAAAAAATAAAAATAGGATTATATATATATATATATTTTTTTTTTTTTTTTTTTTTTTTTTACAAAAAGTTAATAGGAACAGAATTTATTTAAAAAATAAATGTTTCTAAGTCTTTACTAAAACTTAGTTTGCAAGTGAGCACATCTGAATAAAAGTATTCATTTCTTTTTTTTAAAAAAAAGAAAAAAGAAAAGAAAAGAAACATTTTCTGACTGAAATTTATTAATTTATTAATTAATTATGTTTTAATCAAAGAATCTGCATATTAGAAAGAGTTCTGATTTGTGATCATGTTACACTGAAGATACGTTAATACGTTTTACAATATATTCACATAGAAAACATTTTAAATTGTAAAAAAAAATATGTATATCAAATATTTACTGTTTTTTTTTTCCAATGTATTTTTGATTAAATAAATGCATTCTTGATAAGCATAAAACATAAAAAAAAAAAAAAAAAAAAAAAACATTAAAAATCTAACTGATCGCAAACTTTTGAATGCATTACAACATGTAATTCATATCCCCTTACAAAATTCAAGGGTTCTTGAAAAGCAGTTGGATCCATCGGTTGCAACAATCAAAGTGCCTGTGGAAACTGATTTTATGTTCCCCTACTTATAAGAACAACTTTTTTTCTTGTGCTTGGTTTGATTCCCTTCACTCTCTTTCTATCATATAATGCACAACATTCAGTGAAACTCTGTTTACCATTTTTCTCTTTCCCCTCCTCCTGATCCATCCCTCCCTCCCCATTTCAGTCTTTAAATCCTGCCGCTCTTTGCCAGTGGAAACAGACTGCCTGTGGTTGGCCCATATGCACGGGGGTGTGTAAATATTACGTAATCATCAGAGGATAAAAACCTGCATCTACTGAGTGAGAGAGAGAGAGAGGTCAGAAGTGAGAGTGAGAGAGAGAGACAGATAGAGATTAACAGGATCCAGGCCTCCCAGTCTCACAGCAGTGTGCAGAAGAGCAGCACTGACTGTGTTCATGATAGTGTATATGCCTGGGTGCATGTCACAACACTGCCAACTCTCTCCGTTCTCTGGATCTGCTCATTGTATCACAGGACTGCGGCAGAACTTTCTGGCCCGTTCATTTGTTTACGTCTGACACCTACTCACCTTTTGGACTGAATCTGGACTTGACTGGACAAGTGAGTACAACTGTGTGTGGTCTGGTGTGTATATGGTGATAAATAAGAGGACATGTATTAGATACCTTTCATGTAACAGGAAAAATCCTTGTGTTGTTAACTGTGTTTTGATGTGTATTCAGAGATCATGTGCATGTGGTGATGCAACTACTAATATGCCAGTATTATGAAATGAGTTGTTGTGTGTGTGTGTGTGTATGTGTGTGTGTGTGTGTGTATGTTTAAGAACCTTTCCTAAACGTAAGTGTATTCTGTGTCAGGTTAATATTTCAGTGAATTTTTTATTCATGAGGATTTGATCATATACAAAATTGCACAATATATGTACTGATACTATATATCAGACATTGGATGATACTGCATACAGTAAATGTTGGTCAGTTTTGGATATTTAATTGATTGTGTTTTATATCTACTTTTATATTTAAATGTCCTTCACCCTCATATAATGCTCACTTATACTTAATCTTTAAAAACACTAAGGATTTAATAAGACTGTTATATTTAAATCAAATTTCTAAATGAAAATCCATTTTGCACATTATACAGTACTGTTGTGAGTCTTAGTATTCTTTATTATTTATTTTTTTATACAGAGTTGTATATAATTTTAGCATCATCAATATATTGTTTATTGGCCACAACATAAATATAATTATAAGCTAAACAGACACCATTCACAGTCTGTGTGTGAGTGAGAGTGTAAGTATGCATGTGCATGATTGTTTCAAGAAAGAGTAGAGGACTGTGAATACATGACCTGAATCTTGAATCTTTTTTAAACATGGACTGCACTCTTAAAAACAAAGGTGCTTCGTGATGCCATAGAAGAAGATTTCTGTCTAAATGGTTCCATAAAGAACCTTTACCATCTTCTGTAGAACCTTTCTGTTTCACAAAAGGTTTGGTGGCGAAAGAAGTTTCTTCAGATTATAAAAAGGTAAAAAACGATGGTTCTTTAAAGAACTTTTGACTGAGTGGTTCTTTGTGGAACCAAAAAAGGTTATTTTATGGCATCGCTTGAAGACATTTTTTATGCGTCTTTATTTATAAACATTTGCACAAGAACAATACATTTGCACAAGAACAATAGAATTAAAGTCGAACTATCTGAATGATCAAAACAAAAAGCCACTTGAGTGATAGCATATCTGATTGCATATCTTATTGACATGGAATGGTATTTGAGCAACTTGGCAAATCAATTGCATTTTGTTATCATTAACTTATTCATCATTCAGCTCCAGAGAGGATTAAAGCCTGTACAGAGTTCAGTCTGGTGTTGTTTAATATTTAAATGATTACAAAACACCACAGAGAAACAAACAAAGAAGAAGACCCCCAACTCTGAACACTCAGTCCACGTAAAGCTCATCAAAAAGGATGAAATAAGTTGTTCTTGAAAGAGAGATAACAGAGCTCACGTACTACACATCCACAAAGAGTCAGTCACAGTGTCTGAATGAGTTTAACAGAGGGGGGTTAAAGGCTAAGTTCTCCACATTGTGTGTTTGATAAACCAACATGCGAAAAAAACAACGACAACACAACTTTGTGAATGTAAAGGGACAATAAATGGGGTATATAGTGATATATAGTGTATTATATAATATTTAATCATATTGTTGTGTTTATGTTTGTGTGAGTGTGTGTGTGTGTATATATATATATATATATATATATATAGAGAGAGAGAGAGAGAGAGAGAGAGAGAGTACATATATATATATATATATATATATACTCTTATTTAGCATGTCCATACTGATGTCTGGGGTTGTCTCAGCTAAGATTGTAAATTCATAAAGTTGTGAATTTGTGTTTGTATTGCCTGAGCAGGTCTCATCTGTCCTAATGGCAGAACGTTTGCACTGCTCAGAATGTAAAAACACAGAAAATCTATCAACCAGAGCTCTAATGGACAAACACCGCAGGAAGTGTTAGTCAGGTGGAAGGAGAGGTGAGGGAATAGACTGAAAAGAGAGCAGCAGCGAGCATCAAAAGGCCCCAAAAAAGCTCTGCTGATGTATGGCTCTATTTAGATTGCGTTCGGAGGTGGCTGAGCATGTTGATTTTACCCAGCTTGGCCTTTTAGGGCAGTGTTCAGAGTAATTTAACGCTAACTGAGCAATTTTGGAAGGCACCAATAGGCTGATCATTATATTTTCTCTGTAATTTTCCCTCTTGGAGCCATCGGCAGGTTCATATGTGTGCCACAGCCATCTAAATTATGGTTTATTATGAAAAAAAAAGTTTTTTACTTTCCAAAGGAGGGTAGCTTAACACAAAGCAGCTAATACACATATTTTACTGCACTTCACTGATGTTAAAAAAGAGGTTGTTCATTGGATTTCCCACACGATCAAAGTTCATGTTGACACAGGAATCTTGATGAAGGGACACCTAATCACCCACTAACTCTAGTTCAAAGTTTTTCTCTGTTTATGAGCTACAAACCCACCGACTCTTTCATTCAACCACTGCTGCCTCTGACCTGTGACCTTTAACCAAGAAAAAGCCACTCAAGGAATTGCTCTATTTACTTACATAGACCTACAGTCTTTATTGCCTATGGACTGCACCTCTCACTATTTGCTGATCCACAAATGCTTTCTTAGTCTAATATACATATTTATTTCACTCATACTTGCTACAGACTTGAACAAATCACCGACCCTGATTATTGAACTTTGCTCTGGAATCTGCTATAAATTATATTTGTTAAGAGTTTCTGCAGAGAACAAAATGATTGTTAAAATCCCATAGATTTAGCAAGTTAGGGACAAGAATATCAGGAGAGGGCTTTTTTGACTTGGGACAGTAAGCAGCTACTTGGCATCCACATAGCAACATGAATTATAGCAGTTATATAACAAGATTATGGCAGACATTTTTGCAAATACCAGATTTTAAATAAAATATAGTTGAGATTTTATGCATGTTTATTTCAGAATATATAAACCTAACATGGTAAAATAACAGCATCAATATATGATTATGCTTGGAGCCAATCATAGAAAAATCTAACTCAACAATTAGTTTAACCACTTTAGTTTTCTAGTTTAACTTGTGAATATGCAATGCTGTTCAAAAAGTAAACATGTTCATACTGAATACACAGGTGGGTGGGGAAAACAGGGTTCTAATATTATGTCTGCCATCAGACAGTGTAGGTGAGACATAGACAGAAATAGAGTAAAATAGTGAAATAAGAGTTAGCATAGGCTACTGGGCGTAATTTGTAGTTTGCTTCCCACTGAAACACGCATACACTAAATACATTTGAACAAACACAATGGAGCAGTTTTATAGACCAATCAGAGAAGTATAAAAATGCATACATTGGTCTCGTCAAGACAAATTCAAACTTCTGATGGCCCTCTGTAATTCATAAAGCAGCATCGGATTCTGCATTGATAATTGTTCTGAATATATTACAACTGATATGTTGATAATTTTATTTAAAACACTAGGAACAGCTCAAAGATACCTAGCCAAACACACGCACGCACGCACGCACGCACTAATAGGCTAATGCTCTCTCACACACAGACATAATTCAACACCCACAGAGAAAGACGAGAGGCAAGTAGCTTTGGAAGATAAAACGGTTTAATTGACGACCACAAGATGGCAGCAGTCCCTCACTACAGCAACTTCAAAACAATGTGCAAAGTATAGACGTAAACTAGTAGGAATTTAAAAAGTTTTTAAAATACACAGCGGCTCGTTAAACTTTAATTGACCTATTATTTTGGTGAAAACAGATCAGGAGCCAAATTGTCCATGCATTCTTAAGTGTGTACCACAGATCATTCTGTTTCGACTCGATTCGTCAAAATCGTTTTAAAGCGAATTTATGATGCATAACTACAGCCAGGGCGATTTGTTTATCTCTAACTCTTCAGTTTGTATTTTTCTAGGATGTTCGTGCATTTGGGAGGGTTCCGGGGGAAGATGGGCATGATGCTCATCAGCAGAGTGGGTCTGTTTAGTCGTTCTGCCCACTTGTCTCCCCAAAGCCTGGAGTATCGACCGATCAAAAAGGTCATGGTGGCAAACAGAGGTAAGGCTTGTAATCCCGAGATTAAATGTTTTGCAAACAAAATAGTGAAAGCCTGATCCCTGGATTAGTGCTCTGAAAATCTAAATACACACAAGGCCCAGGAGTGCTGTATTTTAAATTAATTTTCAGCAAGATCTAAAATGATTTACTTGTTATTATTTATCCACCCTCTTGTTTTTATTTACTCATCCGATCCTTGTGTTATTACTTATTCACTATCTTGTCGTTTCAAATCTGCATACTAACACATGGCCTCTTTAAGTTGCAGGTGTTTTTAAACATTTTAATGCCATGTACCTCCAAATATGACGGTCTCCTTTTAAAACATATATTTTTATGGTGCTTTCTTTTTGTCATTGTTTTTTTCCTTTGAGGAACTGCAAGATGTGGGCTCATTTCGAGGTGAATTACCACTACTGTACACTAACCACAGTATACGTGTTTCTCCCATCAGGTGAAATAGCCATCCGGGTGTTTCGTGCATGCACAGAGCTTGGGATCCGCACAGTGGCTGTATATTCAGAGCAGGACACGGGGCAGATGCACAGACAGAAGGCAGATGAGGCTTACCTCATTGGCAGAGGCCTGTCCCCGGTTGCAGCCTATCTCCATATCCCTGACATAATCAAAGTGGCTAAGGTTAGGCATTTATATATCTATCTGTCAGACCGTGATTCACCTGTGATTCACCTCGATTGTCACTCTCTGAATGATGGCCTGTCTGCATTTGTGCAATAAACGCATCTCTTCCGGTGCTTAGTATTCACATCAGCACTTCACTATATGGTGCTCAAATAGATCCATTCCTGTTTTTATGGAACAGTGTCAGAGATGCCAGCCAGATTCAGATCCTTTGGCGAACTCTCTCATTATGCCACAGGCAGCTCATCTCTCAAACCAGCAGCTTAGCCATCACAACAATGCACTAATAATGCATAAACACAAAGCACAACACACACAACACCAAACTGTATTAAAACTGAACAAGCAGCCAACATCATCGTCTCTAACCTCAGCAGACGGCCTCAGAATAATTAGTCTTTCTCCAATGCCATTACCATGTTGCACACAGTCAGCCAACAGAGAGAGAGGGACCTTTCAAATTCTTTCTGATTGGGATTTGAATGAAATTAGTATTTTCCAGCATCAGAATAATTAGGCCTGACTGCTGTGCCACATACACATCCCTGACTAATGTTTTTTTTTCTTTCTGTTCTCATTTCTCTCTGTTTCTCTCGCCCGTTCTGTATTTCTCTGCCTGTGCTATTCTCTCTCTCAGGAAAATAATGTGGATGCAATCCACCCTGGTTATGGCTTTTTATCAGAGCGTGCCGACTTTGCCCAAGCCTGTGCTGATGCCGGGGTAAGATTCATTGGTCCTTCCCCAGAGGTTGTGCGCCAGATGGGGGATAAAGTGGAAGCCCGTGCCCTGGCCATAAAAGCAGGTAACAAAAAATCTCTTTATCCCAGGGATTCCTTTCTACATGGGGGTTGGGTGAACAGTACCAGGGCAACCCTAGCACCATGGTACTTTAAATAAATAAATAAAAAAATTAACTAGATTTATATTATTAACGTATGTGTCACAGTTGATGGATCTGAAGCTTTATAATAAAAAAAAGTATAGAATAAAACAACCAGTAAGTTAAATCGTTCTATATGAAAACTATTAATATTTAATATTAATTACTTATGTTTGTTCATATTATTTAGATTTGATTCTACTTATTTAAACTCAATACTTGCAGGGAAATTATTGTCTTTGTTACTTTATTTTTTCCCTGTCAACCAAAATAGTTCTAAATGAAACCCCAGCAGAATGAACTGCATGTATGCATGTGCAAATTTGTTGAGTGGATGAATCAATGACTCACTCAGAAACACTCATTTCTTGAATAAATCAGTGTTTTGAAAAAATTGGTAAATACATGTAAATCAGTGACTCAATAAGAGTCTTAACCACAGTCTTATCATGCCATCAGCATCATACTGGCTTAACAGTGTAACTGGCAGAAAGAGTCACTGAAAAATCCCTGCTACTAATCCATCTGCAGAACCACAGAGTTGTGACAGCAATTTTAACCAGCAGGCTCCGTAGGAAGTTAAGGTGCAGCTTATAGGCTCTTGCACTGTTGGTTAGAGTCAGTGGTGCAATGAGGTTAGGTGTTTTTATTAGCTCAGCCCTAACCTCCATAACTGAGAATGATAGTCAGAAACTGTTGTCACGTATGGCTCTGCAGCTAGATATATCTGACTGACTGACTGACAGTCTGTCTTGAATGTACAAACACAAACAAGCAGATACTAACACTGAAAAATGAATAAATATGACGCTCAGCAAATCAAATGAAATTAAACCAGGGCATGTAATGAGAAAATTTGTTCAGGGTAAGAGCCTTTTTTGACATGGTTACGGCATTCATGCTGCAAGGTGTAAATCACAGATCCGATCTTTTGACAAATTTCCTTTTTTGTCCCATTTGTTTCTTTCACTTCACATTCACTTTAGACATAGCCAGCTGTGTTTACATGAATACTTGTCAAGACTGTCTGTCGGCATGATATAACATTGTTAGGTGTTTATAGTATGCTTAGTAGTCCTCAAGTGTTTAACCCGAATGCCCCAATAAACATCTCGTTAATTTACATGCCCTTGTTATTGAAAAATCAATACAACTTTTAAAGAATTTAATGGATTATTCAGTGGAGAACAGGCTGCCTTGTTAATTCACACAGCAATTCTGTAGAATTGATTATTTTTGTGTGTGGTGATTAGAAAATATGGCATATTTATTTTTGGCGAAATATGGGAGATGCTTCCTCTTACAATGTTTGTTGCTGCATTTCACGAATTATTCACATAATTCTTCATTTATTTAAAGAACAAAATCAACTGCCCTTCATGTCCTTTACATGTCCTTAAATGTGGCCACCAAACACTTTTCAGTGTGTATAACAAACTTTTATACCGTGATTTGATCTTTGTATATTTCTGAATAGTATAATTATTTCAGCAAAAATAGTGCTTGACCAAAAAAAAAAAAAGAAAAAAAAGTCACCTTGAAGGTGGTTTGCAGATATTTCCTGGTTTAATCTGGTCTAGTTGGTCCCCTGCCTTGCCAGGCTGGTGTAGCTCCCACCCTAAATCACAGGCAAGTGCATCTACTGTAGACCATATCACTGATTTTAATGGGTTGTGTTAACAGTCCTTTGTTGCTTTATGCCACTCATGCCCAGTTTATACATGGTGTTAAGGTAGTTTAATTAATTCATGAAACAATAGAAAACGAAACTTGCAAATTCCCTCTATCATTTGCCAGCAATAAAGCAGCTTAATATGTGTGCAGCTTGTGAATGACTCTGTACTGCAAGTGAAAACTATTTATTGTACATCCAGTTTTATCTTAAACATTTATAATATATATATATATATAGCTTAGTGTGTGTGTGTGTGTCTAAAAATGGGCACACTTTTTAGGGAGTGGTGCACTAGTACTGAAGAAAGTCTAGAAATGCCCATAGTGTAGACAGCTGAAACATATCAGATCACTTGATAAATGTATGTGGTTGCAGTTTACATGCATGCAAAGATCTGATTTGCACAAAAAATTCACATCATTTTGTATTCACAATGTATAATTTACACAAAAACAGAGACTGCGGTGATCAGCTCCTACAAGTTTAATACAATGATTATAGTATTGTCTTTTTAAAATATTTATTCATTACAGTACTTGTAAAATTTGTTCAAATTATTGAAAAAGTGTTTGTGTGTGTGTGTGAAGGTGTTCCAGTTGTTCCCGGAACAGACGGACCCATCTCATCTCTTCAAGAGGCTGAGGAGTTTGCCAAAACATACGGCTTTCCCATCATCTTTAAAGCTGCATATGGAGGAGGAGGCCGTGGGATGAGGGTGGTTCGAAACTATGAGGTCTGTGTATCTTCCAGCCCAATGAATGCCTAAAAAATAAATAACCATTGAATCAGAAAACATTTAAATTGCGTTAAGGTAAGATAGATGCTCACAGTCCTCTTGACATCTGGACATACACATGCGACAATTACTACTCAAGAGCAATACTATATCACATTGACATTGCTTGCTCTACATATTCCATTTGCTTTATTTATTTCCTGTATTTATTGTCACTAGTGAAAGGTGTTTAGTGTTTATTGCCTCCTTTCTTCCCGGTTCTGTGAGATAGGTGGACAAGCACTGTCTTGTAAAGAGTGTTAAATATTGTGTCATGGTTTCTGAAGAAAAATGAAAGTACACCAAGCTTAGCCTTTCATGAAAACAATTAAGAGCTTACCAAATTACATTAGTGGATGTTTTGCCTTTGTTCCACTAAGAATAGAAATCATTGCCATTTTATTATCTTCTTCTAGATTAGCTTTCAGTTTATTAGACACACTCGAAAGCACCCTTCAGAATAGTTCAATTAAAAACATATTTTAATTATATTATATTATATTATATTATATTATATTATATTATATTATATTATATTATATTAAGCAGCAAAACGGTTTTCAAATTTGACAATCATAAGAAATGTTTCTTAAGCAAAAAAATCAGCATCTTGGAATTTGAAAATTTAGGTTTTCCATCATAGGAATGAATTACATTTTAAAATGTATTAAAAAAAAGAAACAGTTGTTATAAATTGTTATAATATTACTGGTGTTACTGTATGTTATCAGTTAATTGTTATAACATTTCATTACTGTTCATTCTTGTTTTTACAGTGTTTTTTTATTATTATTAAATTCATTCAGCATAAGAAACTTTTTTCAAAAACATAGATTTTTTTTTCTGGCCACAAACTGTAGTGTATATACTGTACAATTAGTATTTGTGTCTTTTAAATATTGTAAAAGTGAATTTTGTGACTTGTTTACAGGAATTAGAGGAGAACTATCACCGAGCATATTCAGAGGCTCTAGCGGCATTTGGTAATGGCGCTCTGTTTGTTGAGAAGTTCATCGAGAAACCACGACACATTGAAGTTCAAATTCTTGGTGAGTATATTAATCCATGTATTTTGTGTTTGTGTTGACAAAAGAAACAGAGAGGGATATTATAAGAATTTGTCTGCTAGTCCCTAGAATGTGTGCACATATTTGTTTACTATGCTTACTATGATCTGTTAGCTTCTCTCTGGTGTATTTGAGCCATTATAGCTGAGTATTTTGGCTCATTAGATGTGATTTGCTTGTCTGGAACAGAGCTCATAGTCGATAACATACAGCTGGAATTGAATTGGGCTTGTTAACAGAGAATGGCTCTGTGTGTGTCCAGGGAACACCAACCACATGCTCTCTCTCTCTCGCTCTCCCTTTTTCTCACTCTCAGATAAACTGATTTTATGTCTTGTCCTCCACTGTTAATCTAGTACCAAAGTTATGCAGATAAATATCTGAGATACAAAATAATTAACTTAAATTTGTAGTAAAGTATCAACATCACCAAGCATATTTACTTAGAGTTTATAGTCCGGTTTTCTGTCATTTTCTTAACAGGATTAAATGTTTAAGAGATAATACAAAGAATATTTTTTTTAATCTCATTTTGTTTATAAAGTGTCTTAATAAAATATTTAATTTAATATATTGAGACATATATGATAGGGAAGTATATTATATGGAAGTAACCCATTTAAATCAGGCAAACTTAAACCTCTCTCTTTTGCATCTCTCTCTGTCATTTCTCTCAATATTTATTCTTCTTGCTTTCGCTCACAGGTGATAAATATGGAAACGTGATTCATCTGTATGAGAGGGATTGCTCCATCCAGAGAAGACATCAGAAAGTGGTAGAGATCGCTCCTGCTGCTCAGCTCGACATTCACCTCAGAGACAGATTGACCTCAGACTCAGTCAACCTGGCCAAACAGGTACAGTACTGAAACAAACAGACGAATGATTGACATGTGTATAACCCGCGACCAGAGCTTACACACATAGATTTCTCTTAGCTATATACTTAGCATGACCTTCCTGAGCTTTCCTCTAGACAGTGTGAGTAAATCAACTCAAGGTTAAAGTACGGTCTCAGTTCTCACACTTCATTATGCCTGGTCACACACACCCTCAAGGCATGTGCACCCAGTACTGTGTGTGTACTGAATGATTAACATATGTTAGTTTTCAGTGCTGCTCTGTCAAAAGATCTAGTCACAGAGGAATGTGTTTATTTATTTATTGATGTATTTAGCTGAAGCAGATAAATGGAAATTGAAGCACTCAATGAGTTATTAGTAGTAAACTCCCAGTGATGCGTATCATTATGGAGATATGTGTTGCACTGCCTACATAATTTCTCTCTTCCTCTGTATCTGTCATGCTACCTTACCTCATTTTATCTCTATATATGATTAGTAACATATTTGCAGTCTGCTAACAATCACTTCATACTGCATTAATGCATAGCACAAGCTGATTGACTTCTATTCTACAGTTAATATGATTTTTTTCTTTGCTCAGCAATTTATTAGTTTGGTTCTGTGTTTGCTGTAAGCGGGAGTTTCTTTTGAAACCCTCCACCTCCACCAGCTCCACCGGTCTAAAACTGCTACATGATTTATGTATGCCTAATCATGTAGCAGTAACAGGTTATCATAAATGCTATTTCCCTTTCAAGAGAACTTCAAACCGTCCTCTAGGGGTCGCTATGAGGAATTCCTTGTCATGACCTGTGTCTGAAACATACATTAAAAAAAACACAAACATGTTGACCGGTAACAGTTCATAACGTCACTACCAGTGCAACTATAGTATAAATAGGCTCAGAGAGCACGTCATCATTTTGTTTGAAGCATACATGGTTTAGAAGTGCATGTTTCTTGCCAGAGGCTTTGTTCTAAAACCTGCAGTTCACACGGCCCACGTGATGTGGGTAAGCAAGTAGCAAGCATTTTCAGCTCTCGAGGGAGTGCATTCACATTCGCGGGACTACTTCACACTTCTAATAATAGTACAAAGGCGCAACATGTATATTGAAAAAAGCAGAAGACCTAGGACAGATCCTTGTGGCATTCTATTTTACTGGTGATAACAGAGCTAGCTAACTCACCGTTTAAATAAACAAAGTGGTAGAAATCGGACTGGTAGGATCTAAACTATCTTCAGAGCTTAAAGTTCTCCGGCATCATGCCAGAAGACCACCATGTGTTTGGCTGCAGGGGAAAAAAGTCGTCAAACTTTTAAAAACACTTGTTGATATCAGGTTCGAGTTCATGAGTTTACCTACCAATATACGAGTGGAACACCGCTTTCACTTTCAACCAAACTAACACTGATAGCCAATCAGAAGATTTTGCTCTTATAAACATTAGTTGATGAATGGAAAAGGAGCCTGGCTCTTGAATGCGACACATTGAAAAAAATCGAGGTGCAATGGTCAAAGATTTCCATCGAGCAACATGAAAAGCTATTAAAAAAAGCAGTGGAGCTTTGTAAACAGCTCAGAGTAATCACATAATTTTCATGAGAATAATATAATACAAGAACTTATTTGTTATAATATAGGCATATTACATTGTGTATTGTTCAATAAAACCATGTACTTGGTTTTGATACTTTATTTGAGGCGAGTTGTTATTGCCTCATCATTACTTTATATATAAATATGGCACGATAAAGCTCATAATTGTCCAAGTGTATGACATAGCTTTCATTCTTCAGGTCAATCATATATTCATGAAAAAACTAAAAATCAGTTTGAATAAGGAAATAGATAACTTTTCCATAGTATCCTTTCAAATATTTAAGTTGCCACAGTCATTGCATTCTTTGCATGTGCTGCACTTTATTTGTACCATTTTGTTTTATTAGTTGATTTATTCGAATTTGAAAGTTAATAACAATATCGACTAATAAGTGAGATCTGATTTTAATCCTTGAAAATCAATATGTAGGTCCTTGAAAGTCCTGGAATTTTACAAACCCTGTGTAAGTTCATGAACCATTATAATGTTTTTTGTTGGTTATTTTAACTGAACTGTAGTTTTCTGTAGTAAACTGTCTTTGTATATTTTCTATTTTAGATTCATTTCTTAGTATTTAATGTACCATTACTTCGTTTGAACAAAACAATTTCAGAAATGTAATGTTTTAGATTGTAGGTCATCTTGTACCCTGTCAAAGACAAAGCTTACCAGGAAATCATGATATCAAAAGCATCCTAAATGTTACATGTGTTTGCACCATATTGTAGTAAGTTACCTTTCTTGGTATTGCTGTTTTAACCCTTATGCGTTGTTGGGGACGTTTTTGTCCACTAGGGGGTAAAGTTGAGTCTTGTTTTGGTCACAACTTTGAAAATGATTGAAATTTTTCAAAAGCTCAATGGTACACTCTGGGCAAATTCACTACCCTTTCGTTTTGTTCGTGGATGAAAACATCCACTAAATTAAACTGCTGTAAAAATGTATCAGATAAATATTTTTTTCAATTTTTTTTTTTTTTGCATAAATCTATTAATCAACCTCAGTCCTGATCAAAGCTACCAAATGGTAAAAAAAAATCCAAGATTTTAACTCTTTAATTACCAAGTTCATAAATGATGTCACTTGATTTGGGAAAAAAACACACAAAATTACATATTTTCAATTTAAAAAGTGATTGTGGACTGGATATTTTTTTTACCTTTTATCACCGTCTTGGGCATGTCAAAGATTAGTAACAAGATTGATGCATTGTTAGTTTTTGTGCAGCATTAGATTTACATTTTTCTCCCTCATTTGTTGTTGGTGGCTGTTTTTGCCCCATTGACTTCCATTATCACGAAAATTTTTGATTGCAAACCCATGACACCATATAATCATGCATTCTTGGTTGTTGGTGGTTTTCCCCGTTGGGAAGAGGTAACATTTGTTATTTTTTACAGTTGATCTCTAGGTGGGAACATTAACCCTTTAGATAGCCCTGTGCAAAAAAAAAAAAAAAGGTTTAGTTTCTGGCTTGTATATGGAGTATAACAGCAAATTTTAGTGTGTGTGTGTGAGAGAGAGAGAGAGAGGGTTTGAGAGACACCTTTGTGCACTTACTTTGATGTATCTGAAAAAATCCAAATATGCACCTCATGCTCTCAGAACTACACAGAGTAAACAATAAAAAAGAAGTGTGTTTATGCACCTGCTGCCTTTTGATGGTCTATGTGTGAAATGCTCATCTTTTATTGATGGTAAAGCCAGTTTAAAACCTTAAAATCCTGTAAAAAAAAATGAACTTTGCATCAAATTTATGAACATAATGTATTATGAACCAAAATGCAATACCAACTTCAAATAAGCTGCAGCTCGCTGGAGGGGTCAAGCTGCAGAACCATTTCTAAAACTTCAGTACAAGTCAAGCCCTTTCTCGTGTTGCTTTCTGCTCTTCTCACCATTAAATGACCTGCACGATGGCATGTAAGGGTTTAAATTCACATACTTTTCTTTTGTTAAGTCTATACTTATCACCACCATCAAAAGGCAGCAGGTGCATAAATACACTTTTGTTTACTCTATGTAGTTCTGAGAGCTGAGGTGTACATTTTCGATTTTCTTAAATAGATCAAGGTAAGTGCGCAAAGGTCTCTCTCACTCTCTCTCTCTCTCTCTCTCTCTCTCTCTCTCTCTCTCTCTCTTCTCACACACATACACACAATATAATATGCTGTTATACTCCATATAGCTTCAAATACAAATAAAACATTTTTTTTTAGAAAAAATATGAATCTGACACATTTTTACATCAGTTTTATTGAGTGGATGTTTTCATCCCGAACATAAGGAAAGGTTAGTGAATTTGAACAATGCACAAGGGTTAAATATCCCACCACAATCTATAGAACGAGCCTGTCCAGGGCTAATGACAATGGCAGATACGTTACAAATTATTTTCAAGTAAAATAATTTTCTTTTTTGTTTGCCAGATAACCCTGTGTATGTGTCCCCCAAGTTTTGGAAGAAAGTTCAGACTCAGGGTGGTGTCTATGGTGTCGACTGCAGGACTAAGATCAAATAAAAATAGCAATGAGATGCATCCTTGGTCTGATGCAAGAAGCAAGTAATTTGTAATTTTAGCAAGTGCAGTTCCTGTGATTTAGTTTCTTTCATTGAGAAACTTGATTATTAGCACATTATTAGGAAAGGCATTTTGCAAAGATTCATTAAAAAAACCTTGTACCCACTTTTTCTGTAGGTAAAGCTAGACCACAAATTATTTGTGTGAAGATAGACGCATTTAGGTAAATCGGGGTGCATTACCTTCAGAAACAAATGTAATCTACTGCATCTTCAGTGGCTTAGATTTCAGGAGTAAACACATATGAGTGTGTGTGTGTGTGTGTGTGTGTGTGTGTGTGTGTGTGTGTGTTGGGTAGGATTAGGGATGTAGAATATGGTCATGCAGAATATGTGCTTTATAAGTACTAATAAATAGTTAATGTTAATAATAGGCTTGCAAATAAGAAACTAGTTAATGGTGAGAATTAGTCTGTATGCTAAAGTGTTACCATACAGTAAATATATATGGAATACTAAGAATAATTAGCAATGTACTGTATTGCCACTTGAAATTTGAGATGGCCTGGATAAAAATCTGAAGAGCTAAGCATGATGTAAATATATTTGGGCTAATGCAGTGGGTCACTTGAGTATTTTGAAGTCAGAACGTTCCAGTGGAAAATCAGGAGCCTGACATTTCACTTTTGAGGAAGGGAATAAAAGAATAAAGAGTAAAGGGAAACAATCCTGGTGCATGCTGGGAAAGGGTTTCTATTTGTAGAGATTAATCTGTGTCGATCTGCCTGCTCTGTCAAAACTGAGTGCAAGCTTGCGCACACACACACACACACACACACACACATGCACACACTTTTAGATATCTCCTCTGACCTTAGAGTTAGTGACAGAAGGATTATGGCTTTAGAGAGATGGACTCGCCACCCAGTGATTACAAGGTGTGTGCATGAGCACCATTACCAATTTCCATCTGTTGATAAACCACATGCTGTCAGTTTTGATAAGTCACTTGCCCCTGTAGGAGTCAAATTTGTATGTATCATCTTTTGAAATGATATTAGTGATGCTGGCAGCAGCAGAGAAAAGGTGAAGAGAGAGAGAGAGAGGGAAAGAGAGACCATCAAGTCGAGAGAGAGAGAGAGAGAGAGAGAGAGAGAGAGAGAGAGAGAGATGACAGATAAAGATGGAGAGACAGGATAAATCAATATTGGGCAGGTGCAGCAGACAGGATGGGTTTACTGTTCTATTTTTTGGCTTGATGAAACCTGGCAAGCTGTTGCATGTCCGCAGTCCCTATTTTTTTATTTTTTTTTCATGTATAAACTGCCTGCAATATAGGTAAATTTACAACAGGTGGCGGTATTTCATTCCAACATATTTCAGGCTTGTTTGTGTTTCTTTGAAATGTTTAGAATACAGAAAAATTCTCCACCTTAAATGACCCTCTAATTACTTTTTGTACTTGTATTCTTCATAGCAAAGAAAGTGAGATCTCATTTTTAAACAGTTAACAACACAAGCTAATTAAATGAGTTATGAGCCTACTGAATACTTTCTACAATAAAAATTTCACTGTTTTCATTCATTATCTATGCAAGGTTATAGGCCTGTGTTAGTCAACTTTAATCTCAACTGTTGTCTGATTACAGTATAAGAGCATCTTTGGAGGTATACCAACACTTTGTGTGGTATATTTCTTGCTAGTTTAATAGCCTGCTGGCCACCTACAGAGGTTACACAGGTGTTTAATGGCTTTATGGACATGATTGCTGATGAAAAAGTGGTTTGAATACTCTTCATAGTAGCCCCACTGGATGGAAAAAAAGAGACAATGTGAACTGCAGGAGAGATGCTGGAAGCAGATGTTAGACAAAAAGGCAATACAATACTAGCATTTGCAGGGGGTTGTGAGCATGTGCTGTTGCTGGTTCATAAATGATGTGGGCTTATATGACAACTTTAGAATATGCCTGAATCTAAGTGAATCTAGCACTTTATTTTTTAATTTATTGTAGCTCAAGAACAAGATTACTACATATATTAACTGCCTGGCAAAAAGTTTTATTTTGTAACAGTTAGTAGTAATTAAGGACAATATTACAAATGCATTCTCAAATGGAAAATTATATAAAGTAATCTGTGAAGTTTGTATTATGTATTTTTTTGATTAATTAAAAACAAATTAGTAAAATTTAGGTTCAGATACACATTCTGCCTAAAGTATCTTCTTGGTCACACTCTTCATGTAATGCAAATTTCCAAGGGTGGAATTTACCAAACTTGAACTTTGGATTGTGCATGAGCTTGTGTTTCCGGTTTCCTTGAATCATTCATATGCATATCGAGAAAAGTCAATGGAACGAAAAGTGTAGTGTGAATTCAACTTTATTGTATTCTAAAAATCAGTCTTAATTCCAGTTGTATACACTTTTATACACTTGCTGGTTCCACATTACTGATTTCAGGAATTCCTGTTATTAGATGGAATAATCCACTAAAACAAGTATGAACTCATTAACGTGGAGTTAGGTAGCAGCCCAGTTCTTTCAAAAGTTCTGTTGCTGGCAGTCTTTGTAGGTTTTTTTTACTCACAAAAGCAAAAAAAATCCCACAACTAATGCACTTGCCTTGCCAGTAGAATTGATCTTCTGAGCTCTTTGTGGTAAAGCTCTCTAGCTCCATTACAGTCTCTGTTTTGGATTGAAGCCCAAACAGCAGCTTTTTTTATTCTTCTGGCCTAAATGACATAAAATATAGGCCATTTATTATAATGTCATACTAATTTGATAAGAAATTATACTTGCCTTCTTGGTCAGACTCCAATGCTGAAAGTGCTGTTTGAGCATGAGTGTTTTGTTTTTTTTTGTCTGGGGAAAGAGCTTTATTTTACATCCTTTTTCTAATTTATTACTGTCAGTAACAGCTGATGGAGTCCAGGCGGGCTGATCTGACCCTACAGGAATAGCACAAGGTGCTGAAGTCCTGCTGTATCTCCCTTCCTGTGTAATTATTAGCCCTCACCTGAGAAGCCTCGGAACCTCTAGTGTCTTGACAAGTTGGTTGGTGTCCTGGGGGACTTGCAGGCTAAAGATATGCCATTTTTGACATAACCAAGAATAAAAGTCTGACACCTTTTCTGCCACCCATGGCAAAAGAAAAGATCATTCTAATACACTGATTTGGTGCTCAAAAAATAAATAAGAAATCATTTCTTTTTATCAAAGAAAGTTTCAGAAGAACAGCAATTATTTGAAATCGAAATCTTCCATAACATTATTAATATGATTATTTAATCATATGTTCTTTTTATTAATATATTTACTATCTTTTATTTATAATGTATATTATATATACAAGCAAGTTTATTTACATATTTTATAATATTTATATTATAAAATAAATATTACAATAAAAATATCTTCTAATTATATCAGGCCAACCCAATTAAATCGCAACTGCAATGCATGGCCTAGGTTTTAGTGTTCTTTAGAGAAGAAGAAAAAAAAAAAAAACACATGTAAAATATTTTTGTTCTGTTAAAAATTGAGACTAATCACAATCAAGGTTTTTACTCTGGTCTTCCTGACATCGTTGCAAGACTCTTTTTGTTAACCCATGCTCATTATTATTCTGCAAAAGCGTAATTATGTACCTCACAGCATGTATCGCGGCAGTTTTAAAATGAGATGTTCAGAAAGCGGTTCTAAAACACACGTTTAATACATGACTGGTGCACGTTTTTATTACAGGCATGCATTGCAGCGTTTTTATTACGCTGCTTGAAGTATTGTACGTATTATGGCTTTTCAGAATTCAAATATTCGGGGAGTGTCGCTAAAGATTAATGCTCTATCGTAGTTTCACGGGGTTCATACAGGAGCTCTTCATCACTCAAGTGCAATGCCATATTGCGTAAGCTACCAAGCAAACCTACCAACTAGGACATGTGACGAAAACATTCAAAAGTATCAGTTTTCAAATCGTGCAGGATATGTTAAAATTGTTTTGATGTCATATGATATTCCGCAAGCAAGCCTTTATTAATCAAAACACAGAACTGTAAATCGTACTTTGTTTGAAAATAGAGTATAATAAGTTTTCATCATTCTATTGCCTCTAGTGTTTATTTCAAATTGAAACTGCAGTGAATTGTGCATATAGGTATGTTTTTTTTTTTTTTCAGTTTTGCAGAAATGCAGGTAGCAGCACATATTTTCAGTGAGCCTATGTTGCTTTTTGTGATTGATTAGGGCTTTATCGTTCCAAGTGTAACTCTTTCTGTAATTCTGTGCCTTAATGTCATTGCTGTCCATGGTTCTGAAATGCTTTCATTTAAAATGCTGTATACATTTGTCTTGTAAGCTTGTGAGTAGGCAACAGTGGATAGTTAATTCTCAAGCGGACCACCTCAGTTCTGAGGGGACAGTTTATTTTGTTACAGAACCTTAACAAATTGCAGCAACAGCAATTTAAAAGGAACATGTGGACATAAATCTTGAAACTGTTCTTTTTATACCCTCTAACTAAATTAAATGGGGCTAGTCTGATAAAGAGAGTGAGGACACAGTAAAGAGAAATGGATCTTCTGGACAGGATGAAAGACACATATGAATAAAGAAGTAAACGCTGGTAGGGGTGGAAAGAGCAGTTCGGAGACAGTCAGTACTGTACTGTGAAGGACGTTTCTTCTGTTGCAATATAAACACACATTTTTTGACATGAACGCATCACACACACACAAGCCTGAGGCTCCCACAGTATACCATGTGGAATTGTGCTCTGCTGTTGATGGCCAGAGCTGTTGAATTGATTTATTACTTCTGGCTGCTGTTGTTGACATGGCTGAAATCTAAATGGCTACAGCCGGCTGGCAATGTAAGCACTTTAAAGGGCACCGTAAGTCATATATACTCGCTCTCACACAGTTTTATTGTATTTTCAATAAAATCTGATTCGACAGTCTTGTGGTCTGTGCTCAAAAAGATTGAATTCTGAGCGTGTGGTATCAGAATCTCTTTGTGTTGCGAAGAAAAGGCCTATTGTCGCTTCCCTTTTCTTCCTTTACTGCTTTCGTTCACGCACATTCGTCCTCTCCTGCATCCATCCAAATGCCCCTCGCTAAATAAAATGCTAAGTGCACTTAACCTTTCATAAACAGCGGAAACTGAGGGATAAACAACAGAATAGCTGGCAGCTTGCTATCGTCAGCAGTCTGACTCGCTCAGTGTCTGCACTTGCTGGCTGATATCTCTCGGTCCATGTCTTTCAGGGGTTTATATGCAACGGCTGTGATTCAAACAGAAATAAGCATGTTTTAAAAGCAACAGAGAGCACTAAAGCGTTGTTGACAGATGCAGTTAACACTCTGCATGCACATGTTGTATAGTGTGTAATTTAGACTTGTAGATGTAGATTTGTAATTGCTTTTCAGCTATTTGCATAGACTTGGAGTGAAACCCTCACTTTAAAGCCCTGCTTATCTGTTGCGTATGTGTCTGATCTAGTGTCAGGGTGATTGCACATTCTGTAAATGTGATCAGAAACATGTCCTCCCTTTCTTTCTCTCTCGATATCACTTTCTCACTCCCCCTCGCTGATTTGAAATGCAAATAGTTATTGGATGACAATGAATTTTGTAGCTAAAAGCCATTAACTCTAACGCTGATTGACTATAGCAAGCGAAATTCATGAATAAATCTTCAAGAAAGGATTACAGATAAAACTAGCTCATCAAATAACACAGAAGCCCGAGATAACCCGATTCTATCATTCTTTCCTTACATCTCACCTCTCTCCTCCCTACTCCCTACCATTCTTCAGCATATTGCAGTCTCTCTCATTCTATGCCTGCTCTTCCCTAAGGCAGTGTGGAGAGCTGCAAAGTGGGTGTTGCGCAAATGACTGCCAAATCTCTCTAAAACAGACGTGCCGCTGGTACTATAAATGCCAGTCTTTTGTTGGGGCCCTGTCCTTGGGGTTTAGAGTGAGCTCTTGACCCACACTTAGACAAACACATGTTGGATTGGCTGTTAACGGAGACTTTTGCATTTCTCTTCCCTGGTAATCGATTTCTGTTAAACGATGTGCTTTATTGACTTAACCATACTTACTGTAAATATAAACCCACATGAGGACAGACTTATTGCACACTTGTACTTGTATGCTACATATGCCTGCACAATTGCTTTTACAATTTTTTTTATTTTATTTTATTTATTTATTTATTATAAATGAGCACCAAAATCAACTGAGCCCTGAAATAACCTAAAAGTGTTCAGTGACCTACTATTCAGTGTAGTGCAATAAATGATTTACTGCTTTTTATGAGCCTGTTATTTTTAGCCCATCAAAAACACAAAGCACTACAAGTGTAGTCTAATTTCCAACCAGATGATAGGTATAAGGTTTTATTTTTATTTTTTTGTGAATGAAAATCCCTTATAAATCAGTCTCATATAATTCACTCTTTCATTGAATGGCAAGTTATTACCTGAACCAATAACTGTTAATGCGTTTTACTGCACTATAAAGCTTATTAGACTCAAATCAGTGTTGATACTGACTGTTGTTTGACAATTTGTAACTGAACATTTTGAGTTGTAGTTGTATAAAATTTAATTTGATTTGACTGAAATCTGATTTGTTGTATTTATTCTGTTAAAATCTGAATGATTGGAAACAAACTTGAGGGCCAGAAATGCGATAAAGAAAAAAAAGATAATTTACATTTTATTTACCCAATCCCCAGCAGTATCTTTTTAAAGCATTCTTTTTTTTTTCATGTAGAGATTTAAAGTGATGATCCAATCACGATTTTTAGACATTTATTCAAGGCACGAATTTCATTTTTTTAAATGAATCCCCTCTCCTGTGATGCTTTTTTTTTTTTTTTTTTTTTTTTTGACATTTTTCTAAAATATATATATTTATCTCACCTAAATGTTTGATCATGCACTGTATTTTTGTTTTTAACAATTGTGCAATTGTTGCACAATAGCTTGCATACAAGCACAAGTCTGATTTCATGAGCTGTATGTGAGGTGGCCTTTTACACCGGGTTCACACACACTCCGTTTGCATACATGTGCATTCCATATACAGTACATAAGCAGTGCAGAAGCATTACTGACTGTGCTTTCACACAGAAGTCTGCAGTTGATCCGTGGTTTACTACAAACACAATATTTATCCATTATTTTGATTCCAAATCCAAACATTGTTACTTAAAATGCTTTTTTCAGCATTGTGATTCTTTTTACACAGTACAGTAATGCAGTCTTTCATAGACGTGTTTAAATGCAATAAAAATATGAAACATATTATTGAATGCTTTTTACTTTGGCAGTTACTTCGAACAATGCGCTGTTACTTTAATTCAGTGATTGCAGTGAAGCAAAATTAGACTGTGCTGAAACTTTCTCTGCACTGCTGCAGACGCACCGCTCCTAAATGCACTGACGAAACATAATTGTGAGTAGTGTGTATCCTTAAATCCGTTAACATGAGTGCGGAAAAATATGCACTGCATTCGCACTCTCAAACAGAGGGCCCTATTTTAATGATCTAAGCGCATGGTCTAAAGCACACGGCACAGGTGCCTTCGGGGCTTGCAAATTTTTGTGTCAATCCATGTTAATATTTAACCCAAACAATGTGCTGTTACTTTAATTCAGTGATTGCAGCGCAGCAAAAATAAACTCTGAGCTTAAACGATCTGAAAAAGGTAGCCTAAATCTGATACATGCAATGCATATACATTATGACATCTAGGCATTTTTATATTTATTAAACCTACACAATAATGTTCTTTTGGATAGAGAGCCTTTAATTTTTTATATTTGGCATGTTTGTGCACTGCTGTGTGTCCCTATGTGATTAATAAGTAGAATGTAAGCAAGCTGTGGTAACCGCCTATACTAATGCACTCTTCAAATAACCAAAAAAACCTACTCCGCTACTGACTTTAGACTTTAGACCAGGTTTGAGTTAGTCAATGGCACAGCCTCTTTTCAGTTTTTTTCAAAATAGCAACACACCAACAGTGTGCCTGAACACACCTCTTGTTTCTTAGACCAGCACGCCCTTAAGCACACAAATGGGTGCAAATGCATTTGATATTTAAACAATGCGTCACAGGTTGGGAAAATGAGAACTGCATTAGGCTGAAGCTAGCAAAAACACTTGTGCTGCGCCATGCACTGCATCGCGACACTGCCTCAATTGTGCATGTGACAATTCCTGTGTTAACTGCACAGCGTGCAGCTCACTTAGTGTAAGCGCAATGTGATTTGAAGCCATATGCGCATTTTGAGAGAGAACGAAAGCACGCGCAGTGATTCGCTGTATGTGAAATTATGTCTCAAAGAAGTTTTCAAATTAATTTAATGAAGAAATATGTATTTAACTCACCTTCAGCATTATATTTATTTCACCCACGCTGAACAGAGACGGAGACGGTCGCTGCATGTCATGCCAAACCTCTGATGACAGACATGTCATCAGTTGAGATCGTTTTTATAGAGACCGTCATTATAGACAACGCTGACCAATCATCCCAAAGCGATTATCAGCCGATAGTGATTGGTAGCCGATCAATCAGAACACCCCTACAACAAATACATTTCTGTTTTCTTTAAGCTCTTGTTTGTGCCACCTGATGTGAGCTGCATTCAAAATAGTTGTGTAAGTTCTCAGAAACATGTATACGCAAACTTTTACACATCTTTCTCTTTTTTTTTTCAAGCCAATCTAATTGAGCTGTTCATGCAGGAGCTCATATTTAATGCATTTCACAGAGAGACTAAGAGAGGCCTGCAGAAATGGTCTTCTGCAGAATGTCCTGCTGGTGTTAACAAGCTTTAGGACTGCACTTATCTGCTGGCTCTTATTTTATATTCTGACTGAGGACATCAATCTTAATTCCACAAGACTGCCAGCAGGCGAATTTTTGAGGAATGTCATTGGTTTGTCTGGAGTGTGTGTGTGTGGAAGGTGTGGTGTTGTGAATTTTGTTTGTTTGTTTGTTTTTCAGTTTAGCATGGACGCCTTGGATTATATTCACTGAAGCTTTGGGCTCTTACTAAGTATTATGGGACGTTTGCCATGGTTTTTATTGTCTTGTCTATGGGCCAGTTTGGTGGATTCAGCAGAACTTCAGCCTAAAGTTTATTTATTTATTTATTACAAGGGAAAGGAAGAGGGAGGGGAGGACAAAGGATGGACTTTTCAAACTCATAAAATGTATCATTCAGAGTAAGGTCATATTTACACAGTTGTAACAAAATGTTGTCTACATATTTGCATTAAAAAGAAAAGTGCTAATGTGCTCATAAAAGATCAAGATATCAGTCAAGAAGATTATCCCGGAAAATAGATCCAATGTGAGCAAAACATAAGGCATTTGTCTGAAGACAATGAAATGAAATGCTCAACCTCATGATTGAGCATAACCCGGATTGGATCACAATGTTTAGATGCTGGTTGTAAACATGAAGATGTAGAAAATAAAGTTGTAAAGCAAAGCACTGTCTTTAGGTGCAGTATGTCCATTATATTTACAGTTCAGAGAGATAAGGGGAGAGAGAGTATTTTTCCTCAATTAAGGTGATAGAGTGGATGAAAGGTTACAAATATAGAATGGAGAAAAAATGATGAGCCAGATCAATGAGCAGATAGCAAGATTTAATGAGCATTTTTTCATTCTGGTTTATTTGTCATTGTCTGTGTTGCCATGACAACCGTTCTCATGCCTCAAGATTGCTAAAGAGCTGTGAAGTACGTTATTGACCGTTTCACTCACTCACTCATTCAGATTCATACACTTGTTCACTGACTTGCTCATTGATTCACTGACTCATTGACTTAATTGGTCACACATTCACTTATAGTAAGTCCCAAATGACCTGCACAAGTCTGATAGCCCCTCCTTTTCCTCTAGTTAAGGAAAGCTGTGACAGCTGTGACATCTCCTCACTAACATTCTCTTTACTGACTCACTCACTCACTCATTCACTGACTCACTGAGCTCTGTTTTTAAGGCTATGAATCATGTTAAATGTTTTAATTCTTAAAAACATTTGATCATATTATTTTCTTTCTTCCCTCTATGGACCAATGTGGGATGATCTGAAGGAGGGGATGAACCAAGTGGTTTTCTCAAAATTGTGCTTTTGCTTAAGAGGCTAGCAGAATGCTCACTGTAGTGCATGGAACGGCTTGTTTGTGTGTGTGCTTCTTTAATGTATTCCGAACAGAAAATCTGCCATCTGCTTTATTGTCTGAAACTCAGAGATATAAAATCTATAAACAGTGAAGCAGATCGTCATAATAACAAGTTTTATTTGAACTTGTCTTGTTTATTATACTTTCCAACACTCAGTTAAATAGTTTAATTAGTTCATAACATAAAGCGTTCTCTAGATGTCACTAAAGCAGTGAGTTGAGTCTGAGCACGTCCGGAGCTCTGACACTCTGCTGGTAATGATTGAACAATGTTGTGTGCTAATAACCTGGTGATTTTCTACTTCTCTTTGTATTCTCCTCATGTTTTCACATCTGCTAGTGTCGATCCTTCATATTTGGACGCAGTTACTTTTTTTTTCATTGGCGTATTCTGGGTCATATCTGTAGGTGAATTGTCACCATGGGAGCCACTTGAGAGCCGATTATAATCACATGTCACCACAAACACGTCTGATCAAAAAGACACTGATTGCAACCCCCCCCCCCCCCCCACACACACACACACACATTCTTCTCTTCACCATCTGTCCTTTCATCCTGTCCCTCTTTATGGAACTCGTTATAACCTGCCTATTTGTCTCTGCTTCATAAAGGGAAGTAGCAAGTATTTCACAGAAACCAGAAATCCAATGGTGAGGTGAAAGGATAAGAAAAAAGAGATGGGGAGATCTATCGACACTTCTGCAGGTCAAGGAGGTCTGTAGCATCTGCAGTAAGCTCTCCGTTAGCATCCCTGTTCATCTCGTCAAAAACTGCAGAAACCTAAATTAAAGCCATGTTTTCTCGTTTGGGGCATAAACATACAACCCCATTTTCAAAATGTTGGGACATTTTGTAAAATGCAATAAATTAATTTTGATTCCTAGAAAGTTGAGATGGGTAAAATAAAAGTGAAAAGATTATCTAAGTTTTGAACAGTTTTCAACTGTTTTGAAACATTTCACAATAAGCAGGTGAATTCATATTAGGTGAGGATATCATGATGAAAAACAAATTGTCAAAAGATTCAGGGAATATGGAGAAATCTTCAGGAAACATGAATGTATGAAATCTTCGAGCACTACATGAGAACCCATCGTGCTACTGTGTTAAATATAGCCACATGGGCTCAAGAGAACTTCAGAAAACTGTCCATCTCTGCATCAAGAAAAGCAGCTTAAATCTCTGTTACATAAAAGAAAGCCATACCTCAATTCTATGTAAAGATGCTGTCAAGTTCTCTGGGCCCAAGCTCATCTCAGGTGGTCTAAAAACAGTGGTAATGTGTGCTGTGGTTAGATGAGTCCACATTTCAGCTTGTTTTTTAGGAAAAACAATCACTGAGTTCTCTTTGCCAATGACAGAAGATCAGTGTCAGGTGCACAAGCCAACATCTATCATCGTATGGCATACAATGCCACCAACGACATTACATACAGTATGTTGAATGTACCATTACATTACATTTGAAGGTACAATTAAAATTGAGGCATATATTAAGATTGTACAGTGACATATGCTGCCATCAAAATGACTCCATTCCATGGTTATAAGAGTGAGGCATTCCATGGTTATAAGAGTGAGGCATTCCATGGTTATTAGAGTGAGGCAATGGCAAGGCTCTTTCTGCACAAGCAACAACAGTATGCTTTCATAGACAGAGTGGATGTGCTTGACTGGCCTGCCTGCAGTCCAGATCTATCTACTATTGAAAATGTATGGCACATCACAAATAGGAGAATAAGGCAACAAAGACCACAGACTGTTGAGCAGGTGAAATTTTGTATCACGTAAGATTAATGATATATTTTCTTGTCAGCTAAATAAGAGAATTGTTAAATTACAGATTTTAATTTTTAATTGCATTTTCCAAGATGTCTGTACTTATTTGCAAATGGAGTTATGTTGCATTAATCACTATGGAGCCACAGGAAAATGATGTCACGACATTGTTGATTAGTCAGTGACAATACAAGAATGGTATTATCAGTATACTGTTTAAAAGTGAAAAAATGTAATGTAGGGTGGAACTTCAAGAGCTTAAGCTCCGGCAATACTAGCCTTTGCAAATAAACACTCAACTAGGGCTGGGCGATTTATCGAATATTAGAATATTGAATGTTGAATATTTCAAATTCAAGCATACTTTCCCAAAAGAATGCGCCAAAGGTCCAAAAAGGGGAACATATTATTCCAGACTGCTCTGCACTGCGAAATCTCATGAGTGCGGTTGCCATGTATCAAGAGATCAAATCCACAATTCAGAGCTTCGCTGTTACATAGATATTTTCTTCCTGGTGTTTTACTTATTTTAAGCAATCCGGCAACCATGCGCACGCAAACGCTCGCTCCTCATTGCGGAAGCGCCGCCGCAGATGATCTGAAAAACAAACAAAGCTGCAGTTTAGCATCTAAATGAAAGCATCATTCAGCCAGTCTGTTCTGTCATGAGATCTTGACTGTATTGTTTGCGATTGTGGTTGCTGTATAAATGCACTAACTCAATCGCTGTTGTGTGAATAGAGAAACATAGGCTATGGCAATGTGGAACTTTTATAATATTTTATTAATGTTTTATTTATTTTACCAGTTTATATACATAATATATATTTATATATATATTATTATTATTTATTTATTTTTTTTATTTTTTTGAGAAGGCATGAAAGAACATTATTCTGCTAAACTATTTATAAAGCGGTGTATCTATGGTGTATGTATTTGTAAGTTTGTAGAGAGTATGAGTTGAAGAGACAACGAGGAAGAGGCAAGAAGGCATGACATGACAGATTAAAATAAAATTTGCAGCAACAATTTGGTTTAGGTCTTTGAGGTCCTTTACAGTGAAAAAGTGAGCAGTGAGAACAGTGAAAAGTTGGTAGCTGAGTAAAGCTGAGCTGCATAATTCAAGGAAAGACTGTATTTTTAGGTATGAAGTAGATAAAATCCACCTTCCAGTGGGGCCCCAATCAGTCTTCAACTTATGCAAATTAAGCAGTAAGGTACTAGAAGCCATGTGAAAAAGGAGTATCTTCCATGAGAATTATCTTCCCTATGAGAAGACTTTTTTTGACAGCGTGAAGTGTGATATTAAAGGTAAATAATGCAACATAAGAGCAGCAAGGGTCAGTCATAAATTATTACATAAGTAAGAAGTTATGTTCGTTGAAATGCATAATACATGGAACTGTTTGGATGCTATATTGATTGTTTATGATGTAAAGGGTGGTTGCTAAGGGTGTTTGCAATGATGCACAAAACAGTTGGGTGAAGCTGTCATAGTCATGCTTTATCATGAATAAAACACAGCTGTTGACTAATCAGAATCAAAGATTGGAACCATTTTATAAATTAGTAATATTAACAATCTTAATTATAATTCTAAAACATTTACTGAAAATAAAGAAGTAGAACATTTAACTGACACCATATCTTTATGTATTTTTATTAGAGCACAAGTCTAAGAGGCATATATTATCTTAGAAATGATTGCCTTTGAATGTTGGGTTGCACTTTATTTTACAGTACATGTACTAGCATGTACTTATAGTGTACTTACAGTGTATTTATCTAAGAAAGTTCTGGTAACACAAGGTAGCTACATGGGGTAGGGTTAGGTTTAGGGGTAGGTTCAGGGTTAGGTTCAGGGTTAGTACCTAGTTATTACATAGTTATTGTAATTACTATAATAAATACATAGTTTGTACATGAGGAACAGGACTGTAAAATAAAGTGCTACCAAATGTTGTCTTGGATAAAGGTGACTCTTGGAGTCAAAATGATTGAGAACCAATGGTGTAAGCTTATGTTTCTCTAGCTCTGCTATGTGAAGCATATGTTTTGTTGTTGTTCAGTTTGAATTTGGGTTGATTTGTTATTTAACGCTGATGTCTGACTCAAGAATTTCCATTTATATGATGTATATAAATGTACTGAATAAAAGACAAATATAATATGATTTATTGTATAAATATACATGCATTCTACACATTTTTATATACAAGTCAGTATTTACTTAAATTAACGTATTAATCATTTCGCATGAAACCCCTTGAAGTTCATTTATGATTTTGAATACCGGTAAATCAATTGCTTATGAAAAAAAAATCATGTCACATTAGTGCATGTGAGAAAACCAGCAGCATTGGGTAGATTTACATATTCTCATAATTTTCCATTTATGACAATAGTTACATGTGAATCAGATCAATTCCTGCCTTTCAGTGGTATCAATTTGTACATGCAGTTGCAGGTTCTGAAGCAACATTCAGGCTTGATAAATCACTTTGTGGGTGAGTTTAATCTTTTTGCAATGACATCAGCACGCATTTTGTGCATGTATGGAGAAAAGGTTTACAGATTACAAATTCAGCACCCTAAAAAAATATATATATTAAAAAAAGTTCTACAAGAAGAAACTCTTGTGGATTTAACTCATTTTTTCCCCTTTTTTCATTCAATGATTTATTTGTTTGTTCAGTCACCAATATGTTGTTTTTTATTCATTCATTTTTTTCCTCTCTCTCCTTATCTCTAGTGACATCAGTTTGAACCCTGTTCTCATGGTCATGTTAGTCGGTTAAGATTTAAGAGCTTAAAATCCTCCTGACACGATTGGCATGGGGTGTGGAGGGATGTGGAAAAGAGGGAAGAATGGAAAAAGGGTGGGCACTGAGTAAAAGAGTGAATTAATTTAGTCAAAACAGCATCACAGCAGTTTAAAAGTTTGTTTTGTTTGTGTTAAGCATCAAAAAGTGTGGATTTATGTCCACATATATGTGGTAAATATTGTAATATGTCAGAGTGAATTTACAAAGCTATGTTTGAAATTATATTTGTGTGTATATTTGTGTTTGTGTTGTTTGTGTGGGTGAGCGTCTGCTTTTGGCAAGCTCATTGCAATGTGGGATTAGTAGGCAGTGCTGAATTGTGGGGAGAAATTGGATCAGATTACAGTGAATTTTGGCACTGGATTATCTTCAATCCCTTCAGTGTATCCAAGTAGCCTGAATGAGAGCATGTATGAAAGAGAGCTTGAGAGAGAAGACACCAGAAAAAGAGAAGAGAGTTTCAAACTTTAGAAGTGGGTTCTTGTATCTTTGTCTCCTTCTTATGTCTCTTATGTTTAATGTGAGACTGTCTTCATCTCATCTAGGGTATCTGTCTCTACTGTATATCTCATGCATATCTCCTGCTCCATGGGTTGTGTTTTTGGCTTGTGTCAAGACCAGCAGTCCTGCTGATTTCATGGCTTTTACCAGAAGCTTCTTTGCTTCCTTCCACTGGCACCATGCTGTTCAGCAGAATTAACCAGTCGCATGAGGTTTTTTTTTTTTTTTTTTTTTTTTTTTTATTCTACAAGCTTGAGAGATTTAAGATGGAAAGTTTGGGTTTTTAAATTAAATCTGCTCATCATTTTGGGTTCAAATTGTCATTCCTCTGGGAGCTCAAGCAGAAGCCCCTTGGGATACCGGCACATGTAAATAAAGTTCTCAAACTTACTCATCATAATTCCATTCCAAAATATCTGACATTGTTACCACTATTTCTAGTTTCTAACAGAAAGCATATTTTGATCATTGCATGCTGTGGAGCTCATGTGTTGGGTTCTTGTATCATGCCTGAACTTAGCGACTGATTTTACTGGATGACTTCCAAAGCAAAGTGCAGCTTGAAGTATATCGGAGATAGGCAACTCTGGTCCTGGAGGGCCACCATCCTGCAGTTTAGATCTATCCCTAATCAAACACACCTGAAAAATCTAACCTAATTCTTTAAGATTGCTTAAAAATTACAGGCAGACAGGCAGAGGTGTCAAGTAACGAAGTACAAATACTTCGTTACTGTACTTAAGTAGAAATTTGGGGTATCTATACTTTACTTGAGTAATTATTTTTCAGCCGACTTTTTACTTCTACTCCTTACATTTTCAGGCAAGTATCTGTACTTTCTACTCCTTACATTTTAAAAATAGCTTCGTTACTGCTATTCCATTCCGGCTTGTTTTCATTCTGGCTTGTCATCATTTAAAAAAAAAAAAAAAAAAAAAAAAACCTATCCAGATAAATTGCGCCAATCCGGATGGAGTGAATTTGATTGTGGTTGGATGAGAAGTATAAACAAATACCATTGCGACACCCTATTGGTTTGTACGCGATCCATCGCACCTGCACGTGACACAAATCACATCCCAGTTCAGCCAGGACATAGACAGTTTTGGGTTCGTTTATCAAAAAATATATTTCTTAAAAGTAGGGTTGGGTATGGAACTGGTATCCGATCGCCTCAGAGTCAGTCCGCTTAAATTTCACATGAAAGCAGCGTCAGACCGGTCTCCTCCCGTCTTTCAGCGCGCTCTTCAATCCGCAGAGGCGCAGACCGCGAATGGAGCAGCGCATGCGCACTTAAATAAACAGAGGACACAAGGTATGTTTATCGATAGATTGTTAGAATATCCATATCTGTGCAGTTCTTTGTCATAAATACAGTTTACAAAAGGTCACGAGGTAGCAGTCGGTTTCTCATCTGTAAAGTTTTCGCTCATCACACCACAGCCGTTTCCTCCAGCGAAAATCTAGCCCTTAACACATATGAACGAACACATACTTTAATTACACTTACTTAAATATACTTAATTTAATCATACGTACTTTATACATACACTACTGTGCAAAAAAGTCTTAGGCACGTTAGTATTTTCACTTAAAAGAATGGTGTTCGGACAGTTATTTATATATTGTAGTGTCAGTATAAAATATCAGTTTACATTTCCAAACATTAATTTTGCCGTTGTCAGACTGCTTGTGCATTCAAAATCGCACTAGATTATTATTAAAATTAATGGCAAACTGATATTTCCTACTGACACACTACAGCAAAAGATATAAATAACTGGCTTAAAACCCTTTTTGGGGAGAAAATACTAATTTGTCCATAAGACTTTTGCACAGTACTGTATTTTAAAAACGACATTGTTGCTATACTTTATAAAGAATGACCATACAGTAATTCACAGAACTGATTTAAGACAGTGACAGACAGCACTCATCTTAACTAAATATCAGAGTGATTGACAGAGATACAGTAGAAACATTATGTGTGGTTTTGTATTAAATAATGACCCAGATTGTGAAATACATTTATTAGGCTTAGATTAAGGGAAGCACAACTTGGGAAATGAGAGCATCCAAGCTGAAAAGCTATGGATTTATTTTAAATATTTGTAATGTTCTTTAAAGTTATCCATAGTTTTTTTTGTTGTTTTTTTTTTTTTTAAAGTATTGGTTCAGGCACCGTTTAGGAGCCGGTACCGTTTTAAAAGTATCGAAAAGGCACTGGACCCTACTTAAAAGTTATTATTTCTCACTAGCTCATTTACCAAATATGTGCTTTTTCTTCGTCCTCCACAAATTAAGCTACTGTAGGTAGTTCGGTAGCGAGACGTTTGAATAAATTATCGTTTTCGATTGACGATGCGATTGACAATGTTGTGATAAATAGGCTATACCAACTTTGTAACTCGTTACCCCCCGAACACTGGACATAGCAGACGTATGTACCGAATACAAGAAGCTATCAATCAAGAAAGTATCAGAATTATGATTTCTTTTTCAGTTTTAGTTTTTGATTAATCACTTGGATTAATCATTCATTTTGACAGCACTATAATGTTTATTGTAAATAGACCACCATACAAGTGTTATTGTTATTAAGCCTGCACCAATGTTCTTGTCCATTGCCCTCGCAGATTCCTGCAGCTAATCATGGATGTGCATAAACATTCCATTAAAAGTTATTGATGACAAGCCTCTGAAGTTTGACTTTTTGCACCATAACAATACTTATTGGCAACTAGTCATCATATCTCTAGTCCTTTAATGTATTTGCATTGTACTAAAGTGCGTTCATTTTAAATGGGCATATATGCGGCTGAGGAAGACCTGAAGGTCGAAACGTTGCTTGATTAAATTCCTCTGGAGCAGTAGTTTTCAGTGTTCAGACTTCATTTCTTTATTTGTCTATATCATTCAGTTGTCTTGCACCTGTGTCCTAATTGGATGTTTGGGATGTGCACACCATTTTTGTATTTTCATATATGCGGCTGAAACAGGAAGCATAGTGCATCCCAAATTTTTCAACATGAACATTTTAATACAACATTATAGTCATTATGGCCTATGGCCTTTAGAAAAATGTTTTTTTGAGGAGATGGGGTAGTGTACAATAGACCCCTGTGGTGCGGCCTAAGCTTTTGTTCTTAATGGCATTTTTTTCCCTTACATTACTTTTACTTTTATACTTTAAGTAGTTTTTTAAACCAGTACTTTTGCACTTTTACTTGAGTAAAAAGCTTGAGTTGATACTTCAACTTCTACAAAAGTCTTTTTAAACCCTAGTATCTATACTTCTACTTGAGTAATGAATGGCAGTACTTTTGACACCACTGCAGACAGGAGACTTAACAGGTACTCAAACGGATGTTTAGCTGTGTTTATTAAGGAGGTTTAAGATGGTCCATAAACAACTGATGCTCAAATAAATTTTTTGTGCTAACATTACAACTTTTTTTTTCTTAGGTGGGCTATGAGAATGCAGGCACAGTGGAGTTCCTGGTGGATAAACATGGAAAACACTACTTCATCGAGGTGAACTCCCGTCTACAGGTGGAACATACTGTTACCGAGGAAATCACTGAGTGAGTGACCTATATAATTACATTTTCAGAAGGCACAGGAAATAAACTCCCAACGATATTGAGGATTTTATAGCTTTTTGCTAGATTTATAGCTTGTTTTGGGCTATTTTCCAAAATGTAAGCTTAACTTTGCATATGCTAAACATTAAATTTGTGTTATATTCATTTCTCTGAATCAGAATGTCTGGAGGATATTACATTTACGTTTGCTATTATATTGTATTAGATGTTTTTTTTTTTTTTTTAAATCAAAGCTAATTCTAAGAAGGCCAAACATTATGTACTCTGTAATTACTTCAACTGTCAAGCACTGAAGAGCACTTGTGTTCAAATACACAAATGCTGCAATAATTGCATTCACATGCTAAAGTTGCACTTGGAGTTAATTTACATGCTTTTTAAAAATATATATTAATTCATGCATTTATTTATTTGCGAGGAGTTTCCATACATTAAAATAAGTTAAATAAGTAAATAAATAAAATAAATATGAAATCAAAAAGGTTGAGAACCAAACAGTTAGGTCCATATGTGTGTGTGTGTGTGTGCTCTTGTTTTTGTGACATATCAGGACACAACTTTGTATAATGACATGAGTATGACACAGGTATTACAAGGAGAGGGTGACTTATGAGGACATAACCCATGTCCCCATTTTTCAAAACGCTTATAATCCATACAGAATGAGTTTTTTTCAGAAAGTAAAAATGCTTTCCTGTGAGGGTTATGGTTAGGTGTAGGGTTGGTGTAGGGCCATAGAATGTACAGTTTGTACAGTATAAAAACCATTACGCCTATGGGACGTCCCCACTTTTCACAAAAACAAATGTGTGTGTGTGTGTGTGTGTGTGTGTTTTTGTGAACACAGGCACAATTGTTTGTTATTTTAGCTGTTGACCAAACCATATTCAATTACAGTTAAATAATGAATATGGGCTTTAAGTGCACACTGGGCTTTAATGTGAGGGTATTTATTACAATTGGAGGATTGGAGGAAAGGTTAAGGAATTACAGCTCTTTAATATGACAGTCTGAAGTAAATGATCGCAATAAATGTATAGGCCAGAATATTATCAGTGTGTGAGGACATGTAGCATCCATATGCAGGTGTATGTGTTTGCAGACTGTCAATGTACAGTGTCTAGGATAAATGCTTGTCTGCCACCCCACCTTGAGAAGTTGGTCAAGGGGAGAGAGGGATGGTAGGAAGAGAGAACATGTGTTGGGAACAGCATGTCGAATGAGAGAAAAAGAGTGTGAGACAGTGGAAGGAAAAGTAAAAAGGTGTTATAAATAACTCTCACCTCCCCTGATAACCTATGAGCTGCTCCATAATGACACAGAGATGAGCCTGATCTCATCACACACGCACACACACGTACACACCCATGCTGACAAGCACCCAGACATTAATGCACTGATGAGTCAAATGATTGATAGCGTTCCTTTCATTCCTCCTCTACACACATACACACACACAAATGTATCTTTGTTTTCCAGCACAAGTTCCTCACCACAGAAATGGAGTCTCATACATTATAGATATCAGAGTTGTCAAGTGTAGTTGACAGTGCTGCTTTGAATAGGCTCTCATTGCGAGTGCTGCCATCTTAGATTTGCAAAGGATTTACTGAAATATATAATGAATATTAGTCTGTCATTTGTATGGATATTATACTGCCGTCTTTACATGGGGAAATATAGATGGTCTGTAATGCAGTCAAATTTGTATGTTTATTTTGCTGCACAAAGTGTGTGTGTGTGTGTGTGTGTGCGTGTGTGTATGTCTGTGAAAGATTAATAATATATTCCGTTTTATGCTCTAATGTGATCCATTCGTTGTGGCTTCTGTTTGTGTTTAATGTCATAAAGTGTGACTGTGTGTTTTTGGCTTGATAAAAACAGTGTTATTTATTTTTCATGCTTATTGTAATGGAAAAATGGAAATGTGCTTTTGATAGGGGAAAGACCGTTCTTTATTTTTATTTTTTTCCTACAATTTTATTTAGTTTATAAGCTAAATATTATTTAGTTAAAGCTGCTGTATGTAGGATTGACACCGAGTGGTTGAACTAAGTATTGCAGTCCAAATTCAAAATATTGGAGAGGGTTTATTTCCAATAGTATTTTCCTGCACAACCGGAGGCTGCAGATTCAGGACCACAGATCTAGGACCGCAGTTCTAGGACCCTAGTTTTTCGACAGCGCCACCTACCATACTGGACGATATATGCGATGGCTGCAGTTTCAGAACCGCAGTTCTAGTACCCTGTTGGTTTAGTCTGCAGTCACGACTGTCACGTTACTTTGTATATAGCATCAATATATTTATCTCAGTAGTATTTGTTTTTAAATGTGATTTTTGATTCAAAATGCAGCAGATGTAAACACAAAATATAAATGAAATATCAATTTTGTAAAATTGATGTATATAAATTTTAAAACAATTGTATTAAATGAAGAACCTTAAAAGTCTTAGTCTCTTGAATTATACAGTATATTGATTAACCTCCTTAAGGTGAATTAGCTCATTATCAGGTAAGTTAAAGTTGCAATCAGCGTATGGAGTCACTAAATTACAGCCAATATTTTAAAAGTTGTTGAGAGGCAAGACAAGACACAAGAATGATTCAAGAATGTTTATTTATATATAAATATATATATATATAATATATATATTTATATGTCATTTTAGTGACAACATCACAACAGCACCAAAGTGAACCATTTTTCCATCAGTTGCTGCATGGGTAGAATGGCTGTAGGCTTCAACTCTAGAGAAAGAGAGAGCGAGAGACAGAGAGAGATAAATTAGAAACATTTGTTTAACATATTCAACTGGTATATATATATATATATATATATATATATATATGTGAAAGTCCTTGCAGCATGTGGTGCATCTCTTCAATTCGTGCAGGGATCTCCCTTTTTGGATTTTTATGTGTATCTTGAAAAAGAGAGAGTCTACTTGTTAGAATATTTTGAGATCATGAAAATATCCCTAGTGCCTTTTTTAATCATCTGTCCTACAATGAGCCTAACCAAATTCATAAAATCACTTCATATAGGCCATGCAGAACATGACAGGTACTAACACATGATATCAATGGACTGTATGTGGAGTAGACCTGCAGATTAAGCCAAATTGTAACAAGCTATTAAAATTGCCAAACGCCTCATTCATCATTGCAAAACAATGCCAAAACAACAGGCTAACACATACTGAGTCAGTGCAGTTTAATTATGAAAGATATGTTATACATAAATATGGTAAAACAACGACTATTAAGCCAGTATTCACACTAATACATTAAGCTGCAGGTAAATCTTACAAACCTTACATCAACCATGCTCTTTGTCATCTGATAAGTTTAATTAGTGTGCAGGCTAGATTCACTAATAATACTTCATCATTAAAACTCAGCAAGGATTTATGAAATCATGGCCATGAGTTAATGTCGTAGTAATTAATAAAACTAGCTCACGAATTCTTAATTTGGTAGGAATTAATTAATAGTTAGCAGTTCTCACCATGTAAACTTCGCACCGTTTAAACTTTATAAAATAAAACTTAATTAAATATCGGTACTCACCGTCTGATTGCTGTCCACGTCGTCCATCTTTAATTGGTGTTGATCCAGTACAGTAGGTGGCGCTGTCACAAAAAAACTAGGGTCCTAAAGCTGCGGTCCAAGAGTTGCGGTCCTGAACCTGCAGCCTCCGGTTGTGCAGGAATACCCTTCTCTTTTTTTCAGCCCCTCCTCCTCAGACTTGACACATGCAGGATGCCAGATTGACGGCACCAACAGGAACATGCGCACCTGACGATGAATGAAATGAAATACTCTGTGTTTTCCGCCAACTGGTAACCTGGGGTGCCGAAATACAATTGGGTAAACCGGCAGTGGGTTACACAGACCAAAACAGAGATAGACATTCCGACCTGAGAATAACTAACTGTAGCATTGTTTTTCAGATAAACAAGTATGTTATCTTAGTGTGTTTCTTAAATATCTGCAAACATATTCTGTTGTTTTTTATACTTTAGTAAATTCAAAAACATACATACAGTACCTTTAACATCCATTAACTATCCATCTCTTTTATTTGCTCGTTAAACCGCACACGTCACAATTTCAAACCGATAGCTCACAAACTTTTTAGACATGTTTAAAAATTATCGGGAGGTCGGGAAGTGCTTGTAAGCCACTCTGCTCAGCTCGTAATTCTTTGCACATGATACGAGCCACGACCATACGAGCATACACGATTTCCACATGACTGAAAAAAATCACAAGTGGACTCGTACGACAGCAAAAATCGCACCGTGTAAGCCCGCCTTTAGACATTAAGACCTCATCTGAAACTCTAAAGGAGAACGCAAGAGATTATTGGAATTATTATTATTTTTTTCCTCAGAAACAAGATGCTGAGAAACGGGAGACTTACAGTAATTTCCCCCACATTTTATATCATTAATCTGTCTGGGTAAACTATTAAGACATCTTGTTCATGATTAAGCACAGTTAAGCACATTTCCCCCCTCATTACTGTAATGCCGACAACCAATAATGAAAATAGTCCTCTCCAGACACAAAGTTTTGTTTAATGTAAATTAGCATAAATTAAATTCAGTACATTGAATAATGATTACATGTTTTACATAAAATTTAAATAACACAGACTACCAAAATGTTTACAAACGATACAATTTGAATAATTTATCATTATTTCTTTACACATTACAGTACTGAATTGTCAAAATAATGTGTAAAAATCCTGATGGTCCTTAATAGCCTTCAAGCTGTATTATACTTCTTAAGAGTTTGGAGTGAAATATGGCCAAAGTTTTTGTGCTTATCCGTGTGGATGTATATAAACTGTAATGGTGTTTGTGTTTGTGCAGGCGGATATATGTGTGTTCTGGGTAGCCCACCACATACTGAGTAATGACCGTTCAACAAAGTCTCTAAATTGCCGCAGTAGATCTTTATTTTGGGTTGCACTGTTTGAGACAGAAGAGGACACCAAAACCAGGATAAACTGCAAAAGAGGCTAAAAACTAAGAGAAATAAAGGCTAAAGTGAGAAGTGAGTGAGGGTTTTTGGTGAACCAGTATCAGAAAACCTATTTCACCTTTCTCTCTGACACTAATACCCTTATCAGTCTCTGTGATTTAGTTCACAACCTTTCCCTTCCCCTTTCCTCTTCTTTCAGTCTCTTTCATGTTTTTCTTCCATTTCTTTATTTCTCTCTGTCATATCTCTTCTCTCGCATCCTCTCTGGCTTTTGTTTGGACTCCTCTTTCTCGTCCTTCATCTCTTCTGTTTTTCCCTGATAATTTTTATAGGTTTGTTTTTGTGCACATTCTTGTGACAAGATTGGCTGGATTAGATGGACTCCCCAAACAATAATTTCTAACAACACTTTGTTTTTTGTTTTTTTCAAGCTCATTACAGCATTATTTGCTGACAGTGCATTTATATTCGTACAGCGGGAAATGCTCCATTGAGATTTGTCATCATTTGTTGACACATTCTTTGAAATATGAATTGAGTCCCTCTTCTCTGATTCTGATTGGTTGCTCTATTGAGGCTCATCCAGTTCATATTGATCCTTACCTTCCTGTCCCCAAACTCTTGTTCTAGCATCATAAATCAAAGCACAGAAACGTCCTCAGAGGTCATCATCCTCTAGCACTCTTCTGTGCTGATCCCAGACCAGTTTTACCATCTCTGCTGTGCAGTTTGGACAAATGGAGTTATTCTTAGATCAGGATATAAATGGAAGCCCTAGTGGTATTGTATTTCCTTTAAAATCTGTTGGAGGTCTGTAGAACAGTAGCCGCTAGCTTTATGTGCTTAGGGCATTGCAAAGAAGGATTTAATTAAATGTAATGGCTCCTGGTAGACCCTCTGCTGTTTCTATTCGTATTTTAGTCCAACTTCTTTTTCTAAAAACATGCCTTACAATAAACTGAGAGGTTGCTTTTAAGCTTACATGACTTACTCTAGTATGGTGTGATCAGGGTCTTTATGGCTCTGTGTGTGTTGTTATTGGCCATTTAGCAGACATTTGTCATCCAAGTACACTAATTGCAGAAATGGTTCCCCTAGAGCAGTCAGGTTAACAGCCTTACTGAAGGACACAATGATGACAGAACAGAATCTCAGTCTCTGGGGTGACCTTTGCTTACAACTCCACCAGCAACCTTTCAATGTGCATTAGGCATCTGCTTTTTTTCTTTTCTTTGGGTATTTTCTAGTAGTTGTGGACAGATGTATCAGCCAATATTTTGTCTTAAAGTACACTTTTAGAGAGATGCATGGCATGGAAGCTGAATAAATATGTTTTCCAATGATGTATGGATTGTTAGAATTTGATAATATTTGGCTGAGATAAAACTATTTGAAAATTTTGAATCTGAGGGTGCAAAAACAAAAAACAAGAAATTTCAAAATATTGAGAAATCACCTTTAAAGTTGTCCAAATGAAGTATAGCAATACATTTAGTAGTAGCTTATCAGTGGTGACTATCAGTTAATGTACATATGGGAGAAATGTACAGAAAAAAAATCAATTAAAGACTTAATCAATTAAAGACTTAATCAAACAGACGATGAACACTGTTAACAGCAATAATTATATGTTGCAATCAAACGTATAGCAAAATTTGGTAGTTCTGTATGTTGATTTAGGGTTGGCATCATCTGAGGTCCTCTAAGGGGTTGGCATAATCTCTTCTCATGTGTTTTGGATCCAGACTGGAGCTTGTGTAAATCCTAGTTACCACTGGATGTCAATCCCTTGGCAAAAACAGAAAAAAATAATAGAGACTTAATTAGCGTAGCTGCTGTTCCAACCAAGCATCAGTGATAAATGATTTATTCAACCCATGCTTAGGAATAATATTATATCCATTAAAATATTTTTTTTTCATCAGATCCATTTCATCAGATATAACTGCAGTACAAGAGTATTTGAATGCCTGGCCAAAGAGATGTGTAGATTTAAACAGAGAGAGTGTGAGTAAACCCTGAACTTTATCAGGAAAGCTATTCCAGAGTTTGGGAGCCAAATGTGAAAAAGCTCTACCTCCTTAAGTGGACTTTGCTATCCTAGGTACTACCAGAAGTCCACAGTTTTGCGACCCTAGGGAATGTGATGGATTGTTGCATGGTAGAAGACTAGTTTGGTATGCAGGAACTAACCCTTATAGGCAAGTAACAATATTTTAATATATGGTAATATGATCATATTTTCTTAACCTGGTAAGGACTCTAGCGACTACATTTTGGACTACCTGTAGCTTGTTTATTGAGGATGCATAACAACCACGTAGCAGTGGACAATAGACAATAGTCCAGTCTAGAAGTCATGAACTGGATGAACTAGCTTTTCTGCATCAGAAACAGGTAACATGTTTCATAGCTTGGCAATGTTTCTAAGATGGAAGAATGCTGTTTTTGTAACATGTGAAATATGATTTTCAAATCACAAGTTGAAAATCAACAGATCCTTCTGGCACTCCATATTTTACTGATGATAATTGAGATGACTCCCCATTTAAATAAACAAAGTGGCCATCATCGAGAACATGAGCACCAGGGAAACCGTGAGTGTGCACATTACCTTCAACTAACGGATGTGCTGGACGATGGAGTCTCCAACGATCACAGTGTCGTGTTCCATCTCGCGGAGGGGAGCGAAGTGGTTACGGGTGGAGATCTCAAAGACTAGAGGGGGAGAGGTTGTCGCCTGGTGCCTGGTTCGCGTTTTCTGCTGCGAGTGCATCCAAGGTCCGTGGTAAAGGACATCTGAGAAGATTGTGTTCTGGGTGGGCCAGGCCTATGCAGAGAAACACAGGGAGTAGAGGTGGTGGGAGTGTTAGTTTTGCACTGCATAGTTACCCCAGACTTGTGAGCGTCAATCCAGGATGTTTCCAGCATGGCTCTCCACTCTCGCAGCTGGACCTGCTTCTCCACCAGGTCGCGGATCTGCTTCTCCACAGCCTCCAGCTCGAGCTGCACCGAGTCCACCAAACATGTCCTCACCTACACTCAAAGGTAGACACACATCTGCCATTAAAGCAAGTAACAGTGAGGAAAACAATGGTAATTTGTGTGAATAGAGTATTAGCAATGTAAGCGAGACAAGAGGCAACCACACTGGCGATGCTAGCGCGCTATAAGCTACAGTAATAGCGGACTCGGGAAATAAAAATATAATTAGTGATTACAAGGAGCCCAGATAGTTTGTTTTGTAGAATACAATTGGGGTTATATTCACAAGTTATAGAAATTAAAATGACGTTATATGAAATTTATTTTAAGAAAAAAATAAAATAAATAAAATGATGGAGCTCAAGCCTATGCAGGAGCAACAATCAGGAAGTGACGTCAGCTAGCTCATATCATGTAAATGTATTTTTACAGATATATACATGAGATACGTTCAAATAGGGCTTGCTTAACAATTCTATTTTGAAAAATGGAAAGACAAGTGCTGTAACAGTTTTTTTCATATACTGTGAGCATTCTGCATATGTATATGATTTAAACAAATCATTTAATATATATATAAAAAAAAAGGTTAATGCCACAAACATTGTAAACTTTAACAAATCCAGTTGTTACATCATCTGAAGAGTTAACTGTAGTCTGTGAAAAAAGCATGTCCATGTCTGATGCAGAGAGTTCTACTGTTACTGGACACACTTGAAATCCACACAGTACTGTCTTATTCACTGTGTACTGTAGGTAAAGTACAGTGCTAGAAGTAAAATTCTTTTCATTCTGATTTCTTGTCTCACACCAAATCGATTGCACTCTATGATGTAATTTTAGTTAGACCATGTAGCGCATCAACAAATTCAATGAAGAGCATGCACAAAATTTATGTAAGGCTTTAACTCTGCAGTGCAGCACAAAACCACATACTGGTCGAGGAATATAAAAAAAAAAATATATATATATATATATAAAAAAAATCCCGCATTTTTAATAACTTATTTTTGCACCGCGGAACGTTTCTCACTGGATGAGTTTCGGCGGACCGATTATACTGGAGCACCAACTAGCGTTCGCTTATCACCGCAGCAGCACATCGAGCCTCAAGTATCACCTAAACGCAAAACATATAGCAGCTAGCGTGGACTTTACACTTTATCTTGAACTATGTATTATTTTGTTGGTGCAACAGTTTATGTTGATCTCTTTATTGTTTTGGCCAAGGTTATTGAGAGTTGGACTTAGTATGTTATGGCCTCTGAAGCAACAGAGAGATGTTTTCTAATAGTCAGGGATTCCAATGTTCTGAATGTAATTGACAGTATTGTATTTTACCTAAAAAAACACTTTACAGAAGGTTCCAGCACCTATAAGCTTCCTGAATTTCTGAAATGTACTATTTCTAAATTGTTTCTAAATATGCTATTGCTACACTTCATGGCAAAAATTGCACTGGTCTGCTAGACTTGGTTGAACAAAAATAAACAATATTTTGTTGCTTAAGCTTATGTATTCAGTCATTATTCAATGGTATACTATAAATCCATGTGAAAAAAAAAATACTTCTCACTGTTCTCAGGTCAAATATTTATATGCGATTAAAATGCGATTAATTTCTATTAATTAATTACGAAGCCTCTAATTAATTAGATTTTTTTTTTTTAATCGAGTCCCGGCCCTAATGTATATATATATATATATATATGTATATTTTGCTTATATGTGAACAATGTAACCAAATTATGTGTTGTGTTAGATTTGGTGCAGCATAGTGAGTCAAACAATACAGTTTTCTCATGTTGGCAATTTTGGGCATCAACCATTGTGATGAGTGGGGCAGGGCTGAGAGCCGTGGGAACTGAGTGAGGCCGGTGGAGTGGTTTGGAAATGAGCGACACCTGAGTCACTCACCGGTCTCGCTCCGTTCCCATGGTTCTCAGCCCCGCCCCACTCATCACAACCATTTTATCGTAAAAATACTGTTCTTAGCTTTTTCTTTCCTTTGTGTTCACTTCTCACTGCTGTGTTTGTACACTTGGATGGGTTAAATGCCGAGCACCAATTCCGAGTATGGGTTACCATACTTGGCGAAATGTCACGACTTTCGATGATGACGACTTAACAGTTTTACAGTTGCATAGGGTCTTGCTTGTGTTTTGAGTTTTTGTGGTCATTAATTGCATTTTGTATCAAAGCAAAGACTAAATAATCCTCAGTTTAGTCCACACTGCTATTGTGCTGACTGTCTTAAGAGTATTGAAAACATGCACTAAGTATTGTGCAAAGTACTTTAGCAAGTGTAAAAATTATCTTTGCATGTAGATTTGTACAGAACCTGCTTTCAATCAAATTCCCCAGCTCAGCATACTGCAGGCCGATGAAATCCTGTACAGCTACTCTACATTCAATCAGCCGCGCCTCACAGTGCAGCTCAATGTTCAGGCCTATTTACTGTGAACTGAGGTGCAGTATGAGGCCCATAGCAGAGCTCCATGCTGAGCCCCAGTGTGCATCATCAAACAATGTGGATGACCTAAGCTGTGAAGAGCCATGCCTGCTTGTATTTGATATGATTGGAATAATAAGCCTTAGGGTGGAGCTCCGTGCTGGGGCCTGCTCTGTGTGATAAGAGCTGGAAATGGGCTTTGTTGTAGTTGCATGCTGTGCTCTGATAAAGATAGTGAAGTGCTGGTTTCTTTGCACATTTTTACTTTCTCTTAACTTTAACTAATCTATCTTACAGACCTGTCCAAATACACATTTACCTGGCTTTAAGGTCCTCGTGAACTGGAAGTTGTGCTAAATATATTTTCAGTTTAATGACATATAAATCTCTCACTCATAGCAAAATAAAGGTTGAAGAGGCCATGGTTAAAGATAAGACTGATGTCATCCAAGACGTTTTTTTTCTGTCAATTAAGTTGCATGGATTATTTTTCACCTCAGTACTAGGAATGTGTGAAAGTATTTAGAGTCAATTTTGAAGTACTCTACACCATCGTTCAAAGGTTTAGGGTCTGTAAGATTAGTATTTATTTACTTAATTTAAAGGTTAGCTTTATTTATCAAGGAAGCATTAACAATTTATATTTTACATAAAAACTTTTATTTTTAATAATATTAAATATAACAATAATAAAAAAAAAATTTAAATAAAAATTGTTGTTAACTACTTTTCTTTCTTTTTTTCTTTTTCTTTTTTACTTTTGAGGATTTTTACAGTAGCTTTAAGTAAAAAAAAAAAAAGGTATCTGTGAAAACCCATACTTACTGGATTTGTTGCTTTGTTACACATTTGCTTGATTTGTTACAATGTTGATTTAAACGTCATAGAAAACTATCAGAGAGCGTATTTGTCAGAGATAGAGGACATAAACAAAAATGCCTAAAAGCCTCATTGATAATGGTAAAACATAGATACACAGAGACGTGTGGTGATGTGTGTTCTAGACTGAAATATTGCATACGTGTTCACACACACATATTTCAGGTTGTTGGTTACTGAATGGCTCCTGAAGGAGACTGATGAAAATTACATCAGAGGTGGCTTTCAAAAATAAATCATACTGTATGAGAAAACTCCAGCTTTTCTTTCTTTTTTATTTATTAATTTTTTTTTACATTTTATTCATGGCTCATCCATCAAAGAATGTTCCATCTCATCTGACCTTTACCATTCTTTGTCTCATATCCTCTTGATTGCACTGAATGACAGCAAATAAATAAATGCCTTTGTTAAGAAGTAAGGCTGGAAGTCTGGAAGTTTTTTTTTTTTTCATGCATATTCATAAGAGTGCAAATGAGCTGGAATCATCATTTGGGATCCAGCAATCTATGACCTTCATTTGCAGATAATAGGCAGCAAATATGAATATTCAAAAAGTCCATAACCACCCCCAAAATGTATACATCTGACATTATTTATCCCCTCCTGGGACTTATATTTCTCCTCCCATTTTTCTGCATTTCCCCCCTTTTTCAAATTGTTTCCCTTTTTCTTTCATTTGAGCCATGAGAAAAAATTAATGTGAGGACCATTGTTTATTAAGCACTTAAAGGCCTAAATGAAAGCAGTGTCAATTTTTGATGGACAGCTGTCATTAATAAATAAAAAAAAATCACTTAACTGATTTTCATAAATGTTTATATTAAAGCTGAGATGTGTTATTCCTGTGCCACTAGTTAAACCAGTTGTAAACAGGAAGTCCCACCCCTAAGTCACACCATTGGTACAGCGAGAATCTGACATGTTCGACATGTTTGCAAGAACCACAGCGTTTACACTTTTGGGACAGGTATTGGGTACATTGACTACCAAAATTTGTGAAAATACTTCCTTTTTTTTAATGCAAAGAAAAAAGAAATAACTATATATATATATATATATATATATATATATATATATAAGTAAGCATATAAGTAAGCATAATCATTTTAAAAAAATAATTTGCTTCAAAAATGTACTTATTATTAGTGACTACTTATTATTAGCGACTATGAGTGCGGAATCTGAAAAATTACTGTTATAATGTTACATATTTATTTTATTTTAATGTCACTAGACCCTTTTGTTTATTGCACAGATTTTCAGTGTGATTTCAGACTTTTGGATTCCTCAGTAGTTATGTCTGTACTACACACTGAACTTGCGTAGGAGAAAATGTTTCAGCATTGCTTTCCCTTTAACTCTAGAGCAATCTGTAGTTGTGATTTTTCTTGTCCAAAAGTATTTTGTGTTTTTCTTGATCTCATAACAGTCCTTTGCTATTGCTGCTTCTCTCTTTTTCTCTGTGGGTCTCTGCTGGCCTCATTGTCTCTTTCATGTTGTATTTATTACTTGAGATTTTTGTTTTTTTCATTATTATCCTATTATCTCCTGAATGTGTTTTCTGACTCATGAGTGTGGGGTGGCAGATAAAAGCGGTAAGCCAATAATTAATGCTTCTGTGAACAGCAGGCTGAGGGTGAAACCCAGATGAAATACAAGA